>NW_007116732.1:0-722 GCF_000164805.1 Carlito syrichta
GACCAGCCTTGCATGCCAGGAATGAAGCCTACTTGGTCATGGTGGATGATTTTTGAGATGTATTGCTGAATCCAGTTTGCTAGGATCTTGTTGAGAATTTTAACATCTATGTTCATCAAAGATATTGGCCTGTAGTTCTCTTTCTTTGTTGGATCTTTACCTGGCTTGGGTATCAATGTGATGTTGGCTTCGTGAAATGATTTGGGGAGAGTTCCATCTTTTTCAATTGCCTGGAATACCTTCAGTAGGATTGGTATCAGCTCCTCCTTGAATGTCTTGTAGAATTCTGCTGGAAAGCCATCTGGACCAGGGCTTTTTTTTGTAGGAAGTTTTCTTATTACGTGGTCGATTTCCTTGATTGTTATTGGTCTATTTAGGGTCTCAATTTCTTCTTGTTCCAACCTAGGTAGGTTGTGTGATGTCAGAAAGTCTTCCATTTCCTTCTGGTTTTCAAGTTTGTTTCCATACAAGTGTACGTAGTAGTCTCTAATGATGTTTTGTATTTCTTCAGGGTCAGATGTGACTTCATCTTTTGTGTTTCTGATTATGCTTATTTGGTTTTTTTCTCGTTTTTTCTTGGTTAGTCTAGCTAGGGAACCATCAATCTTGTTTACCCTTTCAAAGAACCAGCTTTTTGTTTCATTGATTTTTTTGTATTATCTTTTTGTCTTCTATGTCCTGGATTGGGCTTTTATTTTGGTGATCTGGATTCTTCTGCTGAA
>NW_007116733.1:0-825 GCF_000164805.1 Carlito syrichta
CATTTTCATAAATATACTATGCAGTCAGGATTTCTGTATTTTGCTCTGAAGGGAGACATTGTCCTTTATTTTAAAGCTATAAACAGACATTATTTGCTACTAAGGGAGAAAAAGTTTGTATCACCAAAGATGTTCTCTATACAAACATTCTTGAAAATATAGCAAAAATCAGTCAGTGTGTCTTACTCACAAGATATGTAAAAGCATAAGAGACCAATGAGAAAGAAAATTATCTGCTAGCATTGTCTACTAATTCCAATTTTTCTCTATAATTTCTGATTTTTCTCCTCTCTATAGATCATATATGTCTGAGTTTTTTGAATGTCAAGCGATTTTTGACTAGATGTTAGATTTAATTTAATTGTAGGATTTATTTTGAGGAACGTTTGACTTTGTTTAGACATACAACTGAGTTTTCATGCTTCTTAGTATCAATTTGACACTCTAGAGGCTGACTTCTTGTCTACCTCTTGTCCTCCAGAGCAGGCATTACTCCAAGTCTAGTATAGCCCAAGTACTGATGTTACTGAGGTAATACTCATCTAAAGGTTCTTTCTAATATCTATTTGGAGATCTTTCCACTTGTACTGACTAGAACATGAACTATTCCCTGTTCTGTTTGAACGTAGGGAATTCTTTAGACTACTGTTCTCTGATGGTTATTTTCTCACCTTGATGATATTTCTTGTCACATATGAACAGATTAGAACTCAGCCAAAGGCTCATGGACACTCGTTGAGGTTTCTGAAGCTCAATTTTTCTATAGCTTCTTCTCCTACTGTATTCTGCTCCACAGATTCTAACTGCCTTCACCTTCCTCTACGG
>NW_007116734.1:0-729 GCF_000164805.1 Carlito syrichta
AGCTCCGTGCTTCTGCTTAGAGGATGACAGTGACTGATTTGGAGTTTTTGCTGCAACCTGATTATGGACATCACCATGTTAACTGTAGGTTGTTCCAACTGGGAAAGCTTAGGAACCAGAGTGCCTGCACCACTGCTGAGGAAGGTTCCTGATTTCCTCACATCCTTTGCTTCCTTACAACAAACTCGATTCCCTGAGGTAACATGTGAAAATCATTTCCTCACCACCTGAAAGAGCTTAATGAAGACTTACACAAAGTAGGAGATTCTTTGCTGTCATCACTTGGGTGAAGTCTGCTCCCTAATCCAGGAACAAGACCTACATTACATCAGAAAGCCCTTTGTGAGCCATGGTAGGTTAAACAGAGCCTTGGTGTACAGGGCAGACTTTAAAATCCACTGTCTCAACATAGACGTCAAAGTAAAATGAAAAACCAGGTGGGCTGTTACAGGGGCACAGTTACGATTCATTCTGTTTCGGCCCATCCTTAATTTAACCATAACACCAAAAAGGGATTCAGAGAGGTTAAGAGATCTCCTCAAGGTCTCATTCATTTACTGACCAAATACATAATGATCAGTGGTAACCAAAGATTGGATACTGCACTAAGTGCAATATATACAGCAGACAATCATGGGCAACCCAAGCTCTTGGGGAACTCCAGGTTTAAAAGGGAGATACAGGTGAGCAAACAGATGGGTTATGATGCAGTGAGATCAGAGTCATCAA
>NW_007116735.1:0-332 GCF_000164805.1 Carlito syrichta
CATGGGCAGCATGGTTGTTTCCAGGTTCTTGCTATTGTGAACAATGCTGCGATAAACATACGTGTGCAGGTATCTTTTTTATAGAGTGATTTGTGTTCTTCAGGGTATATTCCCAGTAGGGGGATTGCAGGATCATATGGAAGGTCAGTTTTTAGAGCTTTTAAGAATCGCCACACTGCTTTCCACAGAGGTTGCACTAGTTTACACTCCCACCAACAGTGTAGAAGTGTTCCCTTTTCACCACACCCTCTCCAGCAGCTGTTATTTTTTGAGTTGTTGATAATTGCCATTCGGACTGGAGTTACGTGGTATCTCAGTGTGGTTTTGATTTG
>NW_007116736.1:0-707 GCF_000164805.1 Carlito syrichta
CCCAGGCAGGTCTCAACTCGCGGGCTCAGGCAATCCACTCACCTCAGCCTCCCAAGGCACAGGATTACTGGCTGAGCCATCGAGCACGGCTGGATGGGTATGCATTTTTAATGGTCCCTTGAAAGTCAGGACCACTTCTCTTCTCTCCCACCTGGGCATCAGAAGCCTAGGACTCTCACTGGAAGTACAATTTAGAAGTTGAGGGAGAGATGGAGCTTGTGGAAGAGGAGCAAGGACATAGGTTGAAATATAGGAGCAACTTGAAAAATAGAGCAGAGAGGAATGAGTCTCAGTCATTTGCGTAATTCATTTCTTGTGTATGACATTTAAACTGCTTTTTACAATCAGTAGCTAGTTAGAAATCTCCCTGTTGCCATTTTATTTTATTTTATTTTATTTTGAGTTGGGGTCTCACTCTGTTGCCCAGACTGGAGTGCAGCGGCCGCTCCCGGCCACCGCAGCCTTGACCTGCTGGGCTCCAGCGATCCTTCCACCTCAGCCTCCCGAGTAGCTGGAATTACAGGCACGCACTACCACACCCAGCTAATATTTTGTTTTATTGTAGAGATGAGGTCTCACCTGCCCAGGCGGGTCTCGACCCCGCGGGCTCAGTCAATCCACTCTCCTCAGCCTCCCAAAGGAGTGGGATTACAGGCTGAGCCACCAAGCCCGGCTCCTGTTGCCATTTTATACTGCCAAATTATTTA
>NW_007116737.1:0-713 GCF_000164805.1 Carlito syrichta
CGGTGATCTTGTCTTCCACCCCTGCTTGGCCACCTCACCAGGGGTCATTCTGGAGACCTGTGCTGTCCACTACAGTGGCCACAAGTCACACAAAATGAGTCTGGTCCAATGTGAGTTGCACTATTTGTGTCTACATGCCATGTCTTAAAGACTGTAATGTCGGTGACCTGCACTGACCAGGGAAGGGTTAGGACCGCACCGGTGAATCAGAACGGAGAGAAGAAAACTACTCGGAGGCAGCTCTTCTGGGAACAGTCTGGCCAAGACTGAAGCCGATTTTATTCAAACCTTTTCCAACTTATATACCATTTTCTATACCCTCCAGCAAGGTGATAATCACTCACTGGGGGCGTACAAGTTTCGTGCTTTACAAACTATGCATCACAAGACCACCACGAGATCTGCAATTTCCAAGCAAACAATTCAAATTCCATGATGCCTGCCGTGCTTACATCAAGGTCACAGGTGCACAATTTCAATACAAATCGTTCAAAGTGTTTTCCATAATGTTCAATGAATCATTCATATTATACTCTTTGCTCTATACCCTGATTAATACAAAAAACTTTCCTGAGTTAACTCTAGGTTCAATCCAAGTTCACTGATTCCCAATATTTTTAACAATTAATATTATCAACTTAACACTATACTATTAACCTATTACAATTTAACATAATGCCTTATAACTCAGTTAAAACTTATTCTTAAACTAC
>NW_007116738.1:0-649 GCF_000164805.1 Carlito syrichta
ATTTTTGTGTATGGGGATACGGAGGGGTCCTGTTTCAAACTTCCGCCTGTCGTCAGCCAGTTTTCCCAGCATTATTTCCTGAATAGGTTCTCTTCCCTGAGACCATGTCCCCACTCTATAGAATGATGAAAAGAGGAAACTAATGGAAGCAATAAACACGTACACACACACTCTAAAACAAACTGGAATAGCAATAAAGCTAAGCGAAAATATCAGCAACAAAAAGATCCCCAAGAAAACTAAACACACACATACATGCCTAGCACAATGTGAATAGGGACAACGAGCAGAAAGACTGAAGGAAACAAAAGGGGGAGGGTTAAGATGGAAACCTCACACATCTATTTACATATCCCTGAAACTATTAAGAATGATTATGAAAAAGACTCAGAAGAACGAAAGAACAAAAACCAGCAACAACATCAAAAGATAAACATTCAATCATTCACATACAAATAAACAGAAAATGACGAATAAAAGCAGAAAGAAAAAAGAAAAGGAAAAGAAAAAAATTGGGGGGGGAAGATGCAGATCAAACCCTCACTAACACATTTATGCACAACGAAAAAATGTTTTTAAAAGAGATGAACTAACAAGAGTTAAATTTTTTAAATTAAAAAGTAATTGAAAATTTAAAAAGCAAAAACCA
>NW_007116739.1:0-346 GCF_000164805.1 Carlito syrichta
GTTTACTGGATTCTTGAACGGACACATCTTCCTGGAGTACATTTTGGATAAATGTGAACACATGGTTCTATTCACTTCTTGGGAATAAATTCCACCATGTCTACCGAATTTGGCAGGGCACTGTACACAAGCCCTTGAAGCCTAAGGATTGCTCAGTAATCAAGATCCCTCCCATTATGATGTCAAAGTTCTGAGGCTGATGTCATAAATGACAATTTGGCATGCTTTTTCCCTGACTTTCCTTACATCTTTAATGTAAAAATTAGCAATTTAGGCAATCTACAGATTCAGTGAAATAACCATTAAGTTAACATCATTCTTCTCAGACATGTAAATTACAATAAAA
>NW_007116740.1:0-799 GCF_000164805.1 Carlito syrichta
GGGCAGTTTCTACTAATATGCCTGATTTGTCCACACACATATCATGATTGCACTGAAAAATTTTCTGCCTACCTGCACCCTGCATACCTAGAGCGATCTGTGAAAAGGTTTCTCCCTTCAATGCTGTGGCCAAAGCCATCCCTTGCATAATAGCTGAGCTTATGTCTGCACACTGGCAGGTAAAATTAGTAACCCATCGGGTTTTGTGCATGGGTCTAACCAAAGCCTGAGAAGTATTATTAGCATTTTCAAAAGTCAATTGTTTGATAAGAGTTTCTGCTGCTTCTTCATTAGTAATTACCCAATTAATTGCCGTAATAAGTATGGAAACAAAGTCCTCATAACTTTCCTTGGCCTTTTGTTTTACATCAGATAAAGAACAAATCTGAACAGTGTCTGCCAGTAATTTTTTCCACGTGGTGACAGCACAATGATTTATCTGAAGCCAAACATCTTTGGGTAGAAAAATTTGATTAGCCATTTGGGTATACATACCAGTCCCGGAGAGTATATCATGAGAAATAATGAATGACCCAGCAGGTCTATTTAAATTCTGGTCCATTTGAATTCTAACTTGATACTCATACTTGGTTTTCCACAGCAAATAAGCACCTCTGGAAAAACTGTTTTGGGTTAATTGCTGCCAATCTGTGAGAGTCATCCATCGACAGACCAATTGATCTAAAATAGTAATAGTATAAGGTGCAAGAGGCCCATACTTTGAGCTTGCCTTCAATAACCCTTTTAAAAATTTATACAGCACGTTCCCCAGTGAGTTGATCCACTCCATCAGCACAGG
>NW_007116742.1:0-497 GCF_000164805.1 Carlito syrichta
TCTTAATTTCTTCTTTTGCCCCCCTGCTAACCTCCATATTCTTATGAGTTCTTTTCTGCCCCTCACCTTACCACATGCACCCTCCTCAGAGAACCTTACTTAATACCTGGGCCTTAACCAGCAGGCTCCCAAATCCATATCTATGATCCAGATCTCAACCATGAGTTGCAGACCCACATATTCAATCGTACTTGACCCCACCCCACCTGCCCTCCTATGGATGCACTTGCCCTCCCTGTCTCTGTGATTCTTGTGATAATGTTGTTATACACAAAGTAGCCACAATCTTGGGAGCCAGCTTCATGCCTCTTTCAGTTGTTTGTCTTCAGGTCTGCTTCATGTGACATCCATTTATTTAAAGATCATTGACTCAGTGCCATAAAGTTCCTGGCAAGAAAGCAGCTCTGGGCATACAGGAAAGGAAGATGTGGCCCTGAGTGCATGGAGGTATGAGTCACATGTGACTGTTGGGTATCTTCCCAATGTTGGTCTTCTTT
>NW_007116744.1:0-822 GCF_000164805.1 Carlito syrichta
TCCTGTGGTTACTTGAATCCTAGAAAATGGTATAAATGTGGAATTACGATGTCATTGTGCACATGCTTCAAAAGGTTGTATTCTAGGAATACAACAGGGCCCTTTGGAAATAGTACAGGAAAATGCCTTAACATTTTTTTCCAGTGGCCTTTTTAAGACCATAGCATCACTTAAGACCATCAAAGACCATAGCATCATATAATTTACTGACTAATTACAATAAATTTAGAAAACACAGAAAAGACAAAGAAGGGAACAAGAATTTCCAGTAATTCTACCCTCCAGATAGACCCACCATTAACTTCTATGCATTTTTATCAGTCAGCTCTTACTGCTTAAATATTGGTCTCTTTCTTTTTCTCACACATTTGTAGGTTGAAGGAAAGTTCATAGATCTAGGCTATTGAGTTGGCTCTGAGTAACAAGAAGGCTACTGTGGGCTATACCTGTCTTGCATCCTGCTAGCGATGGCCAAAGCACAAGAGGGCAAACCCTATTTTTGAGTCTGGCCAAATTCCACACACTACTATCCCACTAACCAAATGCAAGTCCCTGGCCAAGCTCAACATCAGTGGGTGAGGAAATATGCCCACCTTTAATGGAAGGAGGTGCAAATTTCATGGCAGTAAGCTTTCATACAGAGAAAGCTGATTTGGAGCCAATATGTAGTTTAATCTGTCATAGTGTATTTATGTTTTGGGTTCCAATAATAGGATGCTATTGTATTTGGTGTTAGTTTCCATGCTTATTTGGGTTTAATTTCCACCTCACACGTGCAAGAGGGCAGTTTGCATAGTCGTGCATAGTCCTAGGGAATACCCT
>NW_007116745.1:0-368 GCF_000164805.1 Carlito syrichta
ATCAATTTTTAGTTAGATGCACACATTTATCTTAAATTAATTTTATTACATTTATTCACTATTTTAATGATATCTATACTGTAAAGGTACTATTGATGAAAAACCCTTATATACTGCAAGTAGATTTTAACAGCCAGATGTTTTTGTTTTGCTGGAGCCTATCATTCTATCAAATACATGAATATGAAGTTTCCAAGAAAATAGATACTGTATTCCCATGGTAAAGAACAATTTATCTTACAAATAACCCAAGAAGAATGAGATACATGACAGTAATCAAACATTTAAAAACACCTCAGCCGAGCTCGGTGGCTCACCTTGTAATCCCACGCCTTTGGGAAGCTGAGGTGAGTGGATTGCCTGAGTCC
>NW_007116746.1:0-756 GCF_000164805.1 Carlito syrichta
CTGGTCACCAAATGCTCCCCGCCTAGTATAGTGCATATACAGGAGAGCTCTGAGAATCAGGGAGGAGAGCACGCACAAAGCCAGTGTATACAGACTGCCAATGAAGTGCAGTGCAGCGCAGGCTTCAATAGCGTGTCCGCAGGAAGACCCAGCTTCACCCCCAGTGTAACAGAGGCTCTCCGTGCTTACTCGGCAATGAAAACGGCACAGCCTTGGTAGTCCTTATTAGGTTTAAACGCCATAGGGAAAAACAACTTAGAATTCTCCCCATCCACACATAATGCTCTCCTGCTCGTGACTGTGGAGCACTTGTGTCACTCGTTGCGGCACTATGCCTTGCAGATTTCTCTCCGTGAAACACGGAGGTTTCACGCTCGTACGCAAAGGCCCTCTATGGAAAGGAACACAAATCAAGGGGAAAGAGTGAGAATGAGGTGTTACAGCAGGCGGCAATGAAGAATAATAGTCACAGCAAAGAGGTGACACTGCAGCACACCTTGGGCACAGACTTAAGCCAGGAAGGTGCCCGTGCACCCCAGGCCTAAGAAAGGCCACTCCCACCAGCAATCCACAGTCTCATTGCTTTCCCTGACAGGAGAAGGTGTCAAGAAAGAGCAATTCAGAATTCCCCCGGGTCACACATAATGCCTTCCCACAAGTAACTGTGAATGTCTCAGATCCCTCATTGTGGCACAGGGGAGATGAGCATTCCCGCATGGGAGAGGTTGACAGCCGCACGCCAAAGCAGTCACCCTG
>NW_007116747.1:0-307 GCF_000164805.1 Carlito syrichta
AAAAAAACAAAGCAGGTGGTATCACATTACCAGACTTCAAACTTTTTCCCATAAGGGACAATCATCAAAACAGCTTGGTATTGGTACAGGAACAGGCATATAGATCAATGGAACAGAATTGAGATTCCAGAAGCAAAACCTCAATTTCTCAACCAACTCATCTTCGATAAAGCTCCCACCACCTACCACTGGGGAGAGGAGAACCTATTCAGTAAATGGTGCTGGGAAAACTGGCTGACCACATGCAGAAAATTGAAACAGGACCCCTATCTATTCCCATGCACAAAGGTTAACTCCAAATGTATCA
>NW_007116748.1:0-528 GCF_000164805.1 Carlito syrichta
TTTTTTTTTTTTTTTTTTTTTTTTGAGTCGGAGTCTCACTCGGTCGCCCAGGCTGGAGCGCGGCGGCCGCTCCCGGGCACCACAGCCTCCAC
The DNA here is from genome assembly GCF_000164805.1 of Carlito syrichta. NCBI lineage: Eukaryota > Metazoa > Chordata > Mammalia > Primates > Tarsiidae > Carlito > Carlito syrichta. The sequence continues at coordinate 93 of NW_007116748.1, forward strand.
CTGCCGGGCTCCAGCGATCCTTCCGCCTTAGCCTTCCGAGTAGCTGGAATTACAGGCGTGCACTACCACGCCCAACTGATTTTTGATTTATTGTAAAGATGAGGTCTCGCTGCCCAGGCGGGTCTCGAACCCGCGGGCTCAGGCAATCCACTCACCTCAGCCTCCCAAAGGCGCGGGATTACAGGCTGAGCCACCGAGCCCGGCTAGCAATTTTTGGCTTTTAATGAGTAATTAGTTACCCTTTGTATATCGGTATATTTAGTTTCCTCTATATTTGGTTTTAGGTGACAGCTTCAATTTTCTCTATGTCTTTGATGTTTTGGATTTGATTATTAGGTAATTGGGTATGGTTTTCTTTGTATTTATTTATTTTTATTTTATTTTATTTTTTTGAGTTGGAGTCTCACTCTGTCGCCCAGACTGGAGGGCAGCGGCG
>NW_007116749.1:0-781 GCF_000164805.1 Carlito syrichta
ATAAAATGAAACAATTAACAAATCTCCCTAGTCTCCCTCAATTTGTGATTAAAGAACAATGCAATTTGCCCCTTTAGCAATTATTTCAAAAGACCAAACTTGTGAAAATTAAAAGTTGTTATTAATAGAATGAGTCATTTTTTCACTCACTGAAGCAGGTAAAAGTACACGACATATTAAGTAATATAATTATCTTTTCCTTTTCATTTTGTGCATAATACCAACTAAACACCAAAAATTGGGAGAAAAATCTTTTAAATTAGTTTAAATACATTTAGGGATTATCGGTGTTTTAAAACTATTAAGGATTATTTCATTTCCAACACAACAAATAGCAAGTCACTCAATGACTCCCAAGGAGTATATCGCTAATTAAAAATAAATTACACAAGCAAACAAGCAGCAGCAGCCATTGGCAAAAACAAAACAAAACAAAAAGAAACAAAAACTCATCTTAAGTTTTTCTTCAATGTTACATTGAAAAGAAACGATCACCAAATAAAATAATAGCATTTATATTCTTGACTTTTTAAAATTCTTGGACATGAAGACATCTAAATTTGATTTCCAGAAACTGCTACACAGTCCTAACTTCATTGTCACTAGTCCTTTACTTAAGATGTAATTGTACAAGATAGTGGTTGAGATATTCCCATAAAGTAGTATGAAGCAGTCAGTTTACATTCTGGTTTATATGGACCAACCTCAGTTTATGACTGCTTTCCCACTTTGGAAGATAAAATAGTTGGTCGCTCTTTTTCTACTATGAGCTCAGACTCTC
>NW_007116750.1:0-311 GCF_000164805.1 Carlito syrichta
TATTTAAGACAGATAGATTTGGCCTGGCATGGTGGCTCACACATATAATCCCAGAGCTTTGGGAGGCTGGGCAGGAGAATCATTTGAGCCTAGGAGTTCAAAATCAGCCTGGACTAAATAGCAAGACCTATGTTTGCATTTTCTACAAAAAATTTAAAAAATTAGCTGGGTGTGGTGGTGCATGCCTATAGTTCTAGTTACTCCAGAGGCTAGGTCAGGAGCAGCCCTTGAGGCCAGGAATTTGAGGCTGCAGTGAGCTGTGACCATACCATTGCATTCCAGTCTGGGTGACAGAGCAAAACCCTGTCTGA
>NW_007116751.1:0-701 GCF_000164805.1 Carlito syrichta
CCTTGATGGTATATAAGGTCTGACAATTCAGTTCACAAACTTGCCACCATGCACTTAGGTTGGCAGTGCTGTACAAAGAACCTAGTAAGGTCTCATAATGTTGGTATATCAGTGTCTCACAACTGTGTTTGTGTCGATGTATGGTGGTGTTTCACTGAGTGGCATTTATTATTGTTGTCACATGCTTTTTGTGCCATCATGAGAATGTTAGAGCTTGAATTAGAGCAATGGATAAACATTAAATTTCTTGTTAAACTTCTCAAGAGTGGTATATTTTACTCAAAATGGCATCACAGTGGATGTTGACCAAATTATGCATATGTGGTACAATGGCAAGAGCTACCACTTATAAAGAGAGGCACTCAAAAATGCCAGATGAATCAAAATAGAACTCTTAAAAAAATGCTCAAATAACCCATAAGGCAGAAAAAACAGAAATGAAAATCTGAAAGAATGTAAGCCCTTACAGATCAATAAGTGTACTAAATGTAAATGGTCAAAATATAGAGTTAAAAAGACAGAGGCTGGGCTAAATGGCTCAGTCTGTAATCCCAGCACTTTGGGAGGCCAAAGCAAGAGGATTGCCTGACCCCCAGGGTTCAAGTCAGCCTATGCAACTTGGTGAGACCTTGTCCCTACAATACATTTTAAAAAAAATTAACTGGGGCATGGTAAACCTGCATCTGTAGTTCTGGCTATTT
>NW_007116752.1:0-740 GCF_000164805.1 Carlito syrichta
GAGCAAACCTAAACCCCACTGCATTGACAGACTGTAAGGTGGGGGAAGTGGGTTCCAGTGAACCCATACACCTGTTGGTGGATACTGGGATCTGCAGATAAATTCTGAATCAGAGCTCCCCCCTCAACTAAATCTCAAAACAGTAAAAAAATACAGCCCCAACCCACAGTCCAGCCTCAAAAGTGAACAAAGCCAGAGGATGCTCATAAGGAAGAACAGGAGATTGGACAAAAAGAAGTAAAAGCAATCCCACATTTCCTGAAAAACAGAATTAAAGAAGGGGAGGGAAAGGGGGAGAGAAAAATCTGCACAAATGAAGAAAAATGAAAAGAAGAATATGGGTATATTACAGACTCCTGGGAGGTCAGACACTGAGAAAACTGACTTCAGAATGCAAACAATGAAAAGCCCCCAGAATGACTGATCTCAAACTACAAACCCAGATATCAAGACATTAATGGAGAGATTAAAAAGAAAGAGAACTACAGGCCAATATCTTTGATGAACATAGATGCTAAAATTCTCAACAAGATCCTAGCAAATCGGATTAAATAACACCTCTCAAAAATCATCCAACATGACCAAGTATGCTTCATCCCTGGGATGCAAGCCTGGTTCATCATTCACAAGATCATAAATATAATTAAATACATCAACAGACATCAAAGCAAAAGCTACACGATTATAGCATTAGACGCAGAGAAAGTTTTTGATAAAATCCAGCACCACTTCTGATAAAA
>NW_007116753.1:0-834 GCF_000164805.1 Carlito syrichta
CAGTGTCCACTGGTCCCTCCCACAGGAGAGTGCCAGCCACGAAAGCCCATCCCCAAAGGAAATACTGTTAAATAGGAAGTACCCAGAACAACACAGTAGCATGGGCACGGTTAGGAGGTTCTAAAACAGATGCAACTTAATATCCTTGACCCTTGACCCACTGACCAGAAATCAGGAAGGCCAGAGGTGCTATCTAGAGGTGGAGAACGGAGAGTCTTCTGGTGAGGCCTAGTGTCCAGATGTCAGGCATGAGCAAGGGCCTCGCACGAGGCTGATTTATCACATTTGCAACGTTCAGGGATTGGGAGTCAGAAGACCCTATGACCACCTCAGCTCTGTGTCTGAGTCTCTGAGAGACCATGGTAAGAGTATTGACATAGGGGGCGGTGGGCTCCATTGCCAGGTACCAGACTAGGTGACTCGTGAATGTTAACTTAAATAATTTGGCAAATCACTGATTATCTCCAATTCCCCAGTGGAAAATAGATGAACTAATTTGTCTAATCTGTAAAGTCACCTCCAATTCTGACATTTTGGTATTCTGTGATTCTACAATCACAGAATCTAGTCACAGAGATCTTTGATGCCTTCGCATGGCCTCCAGTAGCGGCACTTGGTACTTAGCGCTAATGTCCATTAGTCACTGCTTCCTGGCCCACCATATTTCCTACGTGCTATCTCCCATGAGATCACACACTCTCCAGGGTAACTTTGTCTTCATCTCTGGGGTCTTCCTCCCAACTCTGTGCCTCGGTGCAACAGCCCTGAAAATGAGTTGCGGGCTCTCAGCAGGCACAAGGCAACTCTTTGCTCGGTCTAGGGTCTAGGGGGCTG
>NW_007116754.1:0-355 GCF_000164805.1 Carlito syrichta
CCAAGGGCAGACTGTATTTTTGTCCTTAACAAATTATTTGGTTCATTATTTCAGCCCAAGGATATCCAGAACATATGATAAAGTGCTCTTCCTTTGCCTCCACATTTCTGGCAATTTACAGATGCCACCTTCTATATCCTCCTCCAGATTCCTGGAAAAAATAAACAGGACACAACTTTCAAAATTACAGTTGTAAAGGAACACATACATTTGTAATCATAGGAAAACATTCGCCTTTATTTTTACTGTTTTTAGAGAAAGGAAAACATGCCCAGCCTGTTTCTCTGCTTTTGCAGAGTGGAGACTCTCTCTGGAACCCACAAGAAGCTCCTCTGGCACTGTGGGAGGGGAGGTG
>NW_007116755.1:0-708 GCF_000164805.1 Carlito syrichta
ATAATTTTCATTGTTAAACTTTGTGAATTGTGAGTTTTATCTTGTTGGACCTCTGAACTTTTGAATTTCTGTAAATATTCTTGAACTTTGTTCTGGGGTTTGGTTAAGTGACCAATAAACCTTTTGATCCTTCTGGGTGTTGCTTTCAGTCTTTATTCAGCAGGCTGGTAGCAGCATTTAACCTAGGCCTGAGTATTTCTGACACTTCTGTGTATTCAGTGTCCCCTGAGCCTTAAGCTTTCAGAGTTTGGCTGGTGGGAATAGGTACTCTTCCTGGTGGTGTAATTTATGTGTCTTTTTTCTGCTATTCCTCTTGGGCAGTTCTTTCTCTGGCCTGAGACGAGTTGTCACATGCACGCCTCAATCATATTCTGCAGAATATGTGAGGAGACAGATTTCCACCAGTCTCTGTTCCATTCCCTCCTCTCCTGTTGCTCATCCTGCAAGATGGGCCTCACCATGTTCTCAGCCTCATTACTTCCACAGCCTCATTACTCAGCCTTATTACTTCCACCCCCTAGGGGTCCCTTCTTGTACCATGACCTGGAAAGCATGTTAAGACAGTACACTGAGAATAATCACAGGGCCCACCTTGTTAGTTTCCTGTCTCTCATGCATCACCATCCTGCCTTTGAAAATCAGTGTTCTGTTACATATTTTGAGTATTTTTTTTTTTGGTGGCTTTAGGGGGAGGCTAAATCCAGTGCT
>NW_007116756.1:0-481 GCF_000164805.1 Carlito syrichta
GCAAAGCAGATAACTTGACTTCCTCTTTTCCTATTTGAATACCTCTGATTGCCTCCTCTTCTCTGATTGCTTTAGCCAGGACTTCCAATACTATGTTGAACAGGAGGGGAGAGAGTGGGCATCCTTGTCTAGTTCCAGTTTTCAGGGGAATTGGTTCCAATTTTTGTCCATTTAGGAGTATGCTGGCTGTGGGTTTCTCGTAGATGGCTTTTACTATTTTGAGGTATGTTCCCCGTATGCCTAGATGTTCAAGGGTTTTTATCAAGAAGGGGTGCTGGATTTTATCAAAAGCTTTTTCTGCATCTAGTGATATGATCATGTGGTTTTTGTTTTGACATCTGTTGATGTATTTAATTACATTTATGGTTTTACGAATATTGCACCAGCCTTGCATGCCAGGAATGAAGCCTACTTGGTCATGATGGATGATTTTTGAGATGTATTGCTGAATCCGGTTTGCTAGGATCTTGTTGAGAATTTT
>NW_007116757.1:0-363 GCF_000164805.1 Carlito syrichta
ATAATAAAATGATTAAAAGTATGATTAAAGATTATTTTCAATTTTCACTTTGCCTTATTTTAGTTTTGTTTTTAAAAAACATTTTTCTAGCCGGGCCCGGTGGCTCACCCTATAATCCCACGCCTTTGGGAGGCTGAGGTGAGTGGATTGCCTGAGCCTGCGGGTCCGAGACCCGCCTGGGCATGTGAGACCTCATCTCTACAATCAATCAAAAAATTAGCCGGGCGTGGTAGCGCGCGCCTGTAATTCCGGCTACTTGGAAGGCTGAGGCAAAAGGATCGCCAGAGACCAGCAGGTCAAGGCTGCGGTGGCCGGGAGCGGCCACTGCACTCCAGTCTGAGTGACAGAGTGAGACTCCAACTC
>NW_007116758.1:0-326 GCF_000164805.1 Carlito syrichta
TCACCATACACATTAACTCTAAATGCATCAAAAACCTAAAGGTAAAACACCAAATTATAATAATCTTACAAAACGCAGGAGACATCATTAGGGAAACAGGAACCGGAAACTAATGCCTCTTCAAGCCCCTAAATACCCATGGCTTAAGAAGTAAGAAACCAAAAAAAGAGCAGTGATACAGCCAACAGAATGGGGATAATGGTTCTCTATCTATATATCTGTGAAAAGGCAGAACATCAAGGATCTGCAAGAAACTCTAACACTCAGAAAAATCAGACAAACTTTCCCTTTGGAAAGTGTGCAAAATACGTGAATGGACACTTTTC
>NW_007116759.1:0-359 GCF_000164805.1 Carlito syrichta
CCCTCTTCTTGGCCCCCTCGCGGCCGCTAAGCCTCCGGCCACGGCAGTGGGGTGGGGACCCACTGGGCTGGCCGCGGTGGGGAGCGAGGCAGGTCCCAGGATTCTGGAAGCCGACTCCCGTCCCGCCTGGCCCACAGACTACGAGAGGACCCCGGCGTTCGCGCTTCCCGTGCCAGCGCCATGAGGCCGCTCCTCGCCCTGCTGCTCCTGGGCCTGGCGGCCGGCTCGCCCCCGCTGGACGACAACAAGATCCCCAGCCTGTGCCCGGGGCACCCTGGCCTTCCAGGCACGCCGGGCCTCCACGGCAGCCAGGGCCTGCCTGGCCGCGACGGCCGCGACGGCCGCGACGGCGCGCCCGG
>NW_007116760.1:0-725 GCF_000164805.1 Carlito syrichta
TAAGTGCAGTACTAGCTGCCTGAGTTCATCTATGCTCTCTTAAATACTATTGCATTTTGTCTCTCCAGTATTTTTTATGGAACTTAATAAGCTAGTTATCAAGTTCGTGCGGACTGGTAAAGAGCAAAAATAGCCACGGCCATTTAGCTGACTAAGTGTTTAGGCAGTGGCTGTGGAAGAGGCATTTCTTCTAGCTGATGCACAGACTCTAAAGTTGTGGTAATTAAAATAATGTGATATTGGCTCAGATTAAGTTAACAAATGTGCAGCAAATTAAGGTGATAAAGCTAAAGAAGAGACCCATGTACAAGAATGTACAATAGACATGATTTTACAAAGAATTGGAGAAAAGAATAGATAAGTCCAACAAGTTCATGTGGAAACAATTGGTTTGCCACAGGAAAAAATACAAAAAATTAGATTTCCCCTTTACACCATATGTAACAAAGTGCAAATGGATTAATGTCTAAAAAAAAAATGTCTCTCTGAGAATATCTTTTTGACTCAGTAGTAGGGAAAGATGGCATGTTACTCAAAGCACAGGTAATAAAAGATTGCTAAAGAGTACTGAGGCAAAATTACAGTGTCGTGTACAGCAAAAAGAAAACACGATGCAAACAAATTTAAAAGAGAAGAAAAAATCTGGTGAAATTACTTGCAACATGTGTGTCAAAGAATTTCTGACCAGATTATAGAGAGAACTCTGCATATTGATTTTTTTAAAA
>NW_007116761.1:0-604 GCF_000164805.1 Carlito syrichta
CGGAATTACAGTCACACGCTACCGCGCCCAGCTAATTTTTGATCGATTGTAGGGATGAGGTCTCACCAAGTCGCCCAGGCGGGTCTCGAACCCGCGGGCTCAGGCCATCCACTCACCTCAGCCTCCCAAGGTGTGGGATTACAGGCTGAGTCACCGAGCCTGAGGAAGGGTGCCTCCCCGTCTTCTGGCAGCCGGCCGTCGGGTCCTTCCTCTCTCCGAGATCTCTGAGCGGCACTCGCTCCCCTGGGTGGAAGGGATTCTGGGTTCTCCTCGGTCCAGGGAGTTCCAGAGGGCAGCGAGCTTCTGAGCTGTGATGAAAATCGGTCCCAGGTGGACGACCTATTTCCTTTCGAACAGCTATGTCTGTGGCCCCGTTTCCTTCACAGGGGTAGGAAAAAGGCCCACCAGAAACAATTTCAAAGTTCCTTCAACGATCGATTGACTCAGATCCCGAGGGATACCAAATACCTAGTCCGGTTTACTTGTGTCTCTGAAAGATTCCTAGCGATCATGATGCCAAACCACGGATCGAAAGCCTGAACTGTCTCAGTCTGACATCCGATGGAGTTTTCTTTGGATCTGCCGTGGGGCGGGGCATGCTGCC
>NW_007116762.1:0-827 GCF_000164805.1 Carlito syrichta
CAGTGGAATGTGTTGGGAGCTAATATCTATAGCTACATGATTGAGGCCTATAAAGGCCCATCTAGAAGATCGCCTCTGACACTAGGATATCATTAACACCTACAATATTGGCATATGAATAGTGACCGGTGTGCATACATGGCAATAAAATTTACAATTTAGGATACAAAACTTTTAAGTAAATCTCAATATGCCTGATGGAAAGTGCACAGCAGAATTGTTTTATATGTCTTTGTCCCTTCTAAGTTGTACTTCTTTCCAGACATTTTAAAACTTCTATTTCATGGTAGACTGGTCAGTCAGCTTTTGTTCCCGAAAGCAGTTTCTCCTAGAGCTAAGATTAGAAACTAAATTACCGTAATAGTTTTATAGCCCTGCCTCTAGCCAGGCAGAACGTTTTTCTAGTTTCGTTACATGCCAAAACTCTGTTTGCTTCAGCCCATGGCCATCATCATGGCAACCATACATTTCCTTGTTCAAGAGTATGACAACTACCATAAGATTTATGAAAGAATTAATGATAAGGTATTAGCCTAATAAGATACAGCATAGTATTAAAGTTCAATCATCAGATTATATAAAAATTAAAGTTTAGATATATGAAACTCATATAAGTCATGGTAAGGTTTTGTAGTTCAAGAATAAGTTTTGAATCAATTGTTATAGAATTATAGGGCACTATGTTGAACCATAATAGGTTAATGGAATAAAATAAAAATTAAGTCATTTAAGTAAACTTATAGGTTATAGTATAATGTTAAGTTGATAATATTAATCATTAAAGCTATAGGAACTATTAAACTAGGATTTAACTTAAAAAAATTTTG
>NW_007116763.1:0-692 GCF_000164805.1 Carlito syrichta
AGACCCGGAGCCCCGCCCCCACAATAAAGAGATTGACAGCAGGTACCATTCATTGTGCAGAGTAGGTGTCTGACACCCCGCAACAACTCCCACGTAACGTTAACACAGGGAAACAGCAAACGTGGTCAGAAAGAAAACATGCCAGAAATCTCCACATACCTCCGCAGGGAAAGAGACACACATCTGGAGAATGCATTTGAAGTAGTAGTACACAGTTGCTGTCGTCAATGAAACATATCCAGTCAGTCAACTGGGATACATTTCAAAAATAAGTTAACTAACAATCAGCAACAGGATATGTTATCTAAGCACGTTTCAATAAAATAAGGGTTTGTGTTTTTATTTCGGTGTGGAAAAAAGCGATTACGGCTTCAGCAACAAGAAGTTCTTTCTAACGACTGGCTATGGATTCAGGGTTCTGGTGTAAACTTTTGCTTCTTAATTTGTAATTTCAAAGAGGTAGGGTACAATTCAGGTGAAATATATTAATATTCATTTTACAGGAACCCTTGTTGTTCAGGCCTGTCCCCGAACGTCCCGGCACCCCGGGCACAATCCAACGACTGCAAGTCCTGCCCCTCCCCCTCCCCTGCATCTCCCAACTCTGAAAATCTTTTTTGTTGTCGTTATTATGATGGGTTGTTCAAGGTCCACTTATGAGTGAGTACATGAGATACTCAGTTGTTGCTTCC
>NW_007116764.1:0-717 GCF_000164805.1 Carlito syrichta
ATGTTTCCTAATTTTGACCTCCTCTCCTACATCGGGGAGGTGAATCTCCTCTCTCTTCTCTCTAATTTACTTTCTAAAAAACTATATCATGCTATCTAACTTCTGTACAATTCTTTGCATCTTTCAAGAGTCACTGGATTGCGCACCACAACACCGGTGGGTCTGATCTAACATTTTAAAGTCCCCTACCAGGATTCTCAACCTAACATTTTTAGTGGTCCCACGGAGATTCTGGCATCTAACATACATATTGTATCCACTTGTGAGGAAAGTGACTCCATTTTTCAGAAATCAAAGTGGAAATTTAAAAAATAATGCAAACTCTTCAAACCCAGAAACGCTTTATGTTTTCAAAGAGTTCCGCGAAGTCCCATGTCCAGTCGTTTATATCAGTTTTCAGAAGTCCACTTACCAGACACCCTTGGGTGTGTCTTCAGTTCTACCCTTGACTAGTCACGATGCATGACATTTTCCACCAAACCGTATCTGCTGTTCACCCTGCCTACTTAATAAATACCTGCCCTGTCCCAGAATGTAATACGATAGCTGTAACTGTAGAGAAGGTTTGCCTGGGCTCCCCGCTTCAGAATTACTTCTTAGACTCCCAAAGGAATGCCACCATCTTATTCACATTCCATTTCGGTCCTTGAAACAACACCACAAAGGGGCATCAATCTGCTTGTCATTCCTACTTGGTCATGAGAGCAACACCACAAA
>NW_007116765.1:0-702 GCF_000164805.1 Carlito syrichta
ATCTCTGCTGGACATGGTCTACGCACAGAATGTACAATACCTCTTAAGCGTAGGCAACAAAACCGAAACTAAACAAATGAGACTTAAGCTAAAAAGCTTCAGTGCATTGGAAAAAAATGATCAACAAAGTGAAGAAAAAACTTGTTCAGTGGGAGAAAATATTTGCAAAAGTTTTGTTCAACAGGAGAATGATATCCAGAATATATAAAAAATTCAAATAACCCAACAGAGGAAAAAATCTAAATAACAAACAAAAAATAATTCATTAAAAAATTGGCAAAGCGTCACCCCCCTTGGGACTCCTCCCATTGTGGGAGCTTTCTGTCCTCTGAATAAATCCTGCTTTCTCAAAAAAATAAAAATTAAAAATTAAAAAATGACCAAAGACATGAACAGACACATGCAAGTTACCACCCACAAGTATATGAAAAACTGCTCAACATTTCTCACCATCAAGGAAATGCAAATCAAAAACACAATGAGGTATCATCTTTCCCAAGTTTGAATGTCTATTATTAAAAAGACAAAAAGTAACAGATTTTGAAGATGCAGAGAAAAGGGAACTCATATACACTGTTGGTAGGAATATTGTTAGAAATGTAGTGTCGTTTCTATGGAAAAACAGTGTGAAACATTCGTAAAAAACTAAAAACAAAATTACCACTCAATTTAGTAATTCTACTACAGGATATCTACCTGACG
>NW_007116766.1:0-580 GCF_000164805.1 Carlito syrichta
ATCAAAAAATTAAGACATGATGAGCAAATTCTACAAGTGTTCACTGAACCCCAACTCAGTTGTTGAGCTAAGAGATCTATTGCTTCTACAGTCACATAGACTAAGAACTCAGAGTTATTGACAGGGCTCAGTGACACCCCTAGATTAATGAAATTTGCAAGGACAATATAGCCAGCTCACTAAAGCCAATGGCAAAGAGAAAGTTCTTGAAATAAATATTAGGCATGAGATGAAACACTGAGTCACAGAAACCTACTTGAGCTCTGCATTTCTATTGTGAAATATAGATATGCTGGCCATTTTCAGGAATATCTACCATTTAGAACTGCTCACGAGGTATTTTAATTTGTTTCTTTTTCTTTTTTTTTTTTGAGTTGGAGACTCTGTCACTGAGAGGAGTGCAGTGGCCACTCCCGGCCACCACAGCCTTGGCCTGCTGGGCTCCGGTGATCCTTCCGCCCCAGCCTTCCAAGTAGCTGAAATTACAGGTGCGTGCTATTACACCCGGCTAATTTTATAATTTATTGTAGAGATGAGGTCTCGCCAAGTTACCCAGGTGGGTCTCGAACCCGCGGGCTCG
>NW_007116767.1:0-807 GCF_000164805.1 Carlito syrichta
AGGTTTGTTTTTTGGCAGCAATTTCCTATCTTGCTTTCTGCTTTCAAAACAAATAATTAGACTACACTATTGCTTTTTTGTAATATTTATCTTTTATTTGCAGTGAGTTCTACAAAATCCTATGGTATAATCACCCACTTAGTGGTTTTCCAATACCAATTTAAACTCCAGATTCCCTTACCACCCTTTCCTTTTTCTCCCCAGAATATATTCTAAAACTATTTCCGTGGAGCATGAATTCTGTGGAGCCTGGCTCTTTTCATATTTTAAAAGCTCATACCTCTAGCCGGGCTCGGTGGCTCAGTCTGTCATCCCGCGCCTTTGGGAGGCTGAGGTGAGTGGATTGCCTGAGTCCGCAGGTTCAAGATCCGCCTGGGCAGCAAGACCTCATCTCTACAATAAATCAAAAAATCAGCCGGACGTGGTAGCGCATGCCTGTAATTCCGGCTACTCGGAAGGCTGAGGCGGAAGGATCGCCAGAGCCCAGCAGGCGAGGCTGCAGTGGCTGGGAGCGGCCACTGCACTCCAGGCTGGGTGACTGAGTGAGACTCCAACTCAAAAAAAATTTAAAAAATTAAAAAAATAAAAACTCATACCTCAAATCTTCTTTTGAGGGGCTAGCAAATGACGGTATGTGTATTTCTCTGAATATCACACTCCAAATATCACTTATTATTGGGGAGATCTTTCACAACAGGAAATTTTCAGAACTCAAAGTCATATGTTTAGACATAGTACAACAAAGTAGAATGTGCCAAATTACCTCAGAAACTATTTGGATAGCTGGCAAACAAAGCTGCCTGCTGG
>NW_007116768.1:0-783 GCF_000164805.1 Carlito syrichta
CTTTTATCATCATTTGATATTGCTCAATCAGTTCACTTGTTTACATCTTTTCCATAAATCACATGTAAGTCTCTGAAGCTCAGAAAAGTGTGCCAAGCCCCTAGATACGTAGTTCTTAATCCCAACTGGACATGAGATTGGGAAGCTTTAAAAAACCCCAGTGTCAGCTGGGCTCGGTGGCTCAGCCTCTAATCCCATGCCTTTGGGAGGCTGAGGTGAGTGGACTGCCTGAGGCTGCAGGTTCGTGACCTGCCTGAGCAGGCGAGACCTCATCTCTACAATAAAATCAAAAATAAGCCAGGCTCAGTGCCTCAGCCTGTAATCCCATGCCTTTGGGAGGCTGAGGTGAGTGGATTGCCTGAGCCTGCGGGTTCGAGCCTGCCTGGGCAGCAAGACCTCATCTCTACAATAAATAAAAAACAATCAGCTGGGTGTGGTAGCACATGCCTGTAATTCTGGCTACTCAGAAGGTTGAGGCAGAAGGATCACCAGAGCCCAGCTGGTCGAGGCTGCGGTGGCTGGGAGCGGCCACTGCACTCCAGTCTGGGTGACAGAGTGAGACTCCAACGCCAAAAAAAAAAAAAAAGAATCCCCAGTGTCAGTCAGGTGTTGTGTATGATCCCAGGACTTTGGGAGCCCAAGGTGAGAGAATTGCCTGTGGCCACGGGTTCAAGACCAGTCTGTGAAGGGCGCAGGGAACAGTCAGAAGGCATCTCCCGAGATGGCGCTAAACACTATATAGAACCAAACAAAGACAACAAGGTCCTAAACTCCGGCTTTTCC
>NW_007116769.1:0-819 GCF_000164805.1 Carlito syrichta
GCTATCGAGCTGGCTAGCTAGGTAGCTAGGTAGTTAGGTCAGCCTGCTAGTCAGCTGGCTAGCTGGTAAAGTCGCCTAGTTAAGTCAGCTGCCTAGACACCTGGCTAGCTAGGTCGCTAGATTAAGTCAGAAGTCTAGCCCACTGGCTACCTAGTTGAGACACCTAGTTAAGTCAGCTGCCTAGCCAGCTTGCTAGCAAGGTAGCTTGCTACTTAAATCAACTGGTTAGACAGGGGGCTAGCTATTTACGTCACCTAGTTAAGTCAACTGGCTAGCCAGCTGGGTAGCGATATAGCAAGTTAGTTAATTCAGCTGACTAGCAGGCAGGCCAGCTATTTAAGTCAGCTAGTTTAGTCAGCTGGCTAGCCAGCTGGCTAGTTAGGTAGCAAGCCAGTTAAGTCATTTGACTAGCCAGCTGGTTAGCTAATTAAGCCAGCTTGTTATGTCAACTGGCTAGCCAGCTAGCTAGCTAGGTAGAGATCTAGTTAAGTCAGATGGCTAGCCAGCTAGCTAACTAGTTAAGTCAGCTAGTTGAGTCAGCTGGCTAGCCAGGTGGCTACCAGGTTAAGTCAACTAATTAAGTCAGCTGGCTATTCACCTGTCTACCTAGGTAGCAAGCTAGTTAAGTCAGCTGCCTATTCAGCTGGCTAGCTATTTAAGTCAGCTACTTAATTCAGCTAGCTAGTTAAGTCAGCTGGCTACAAAGCTGGCTAGCTGGTTATGTCAGCTAATATATTCAGCTGGCCAGCCAGTTGGCTAGCTAGGTAGCTAGCTAATAAGTCTGATATTAGTCAGCTGACTAGCTAGATAGCTAGCTAA
>NW_007116770.1:0-732 GCF_000164805.1 Carlito syrichta
ATTCACAACGAGAACAAACTCACGAAGTTCACGGAAACCTGGATGGAGTTACAGTCTATACTACTGGGTGACCTTTCAGGGAAGCAGAAACTGAGTATCACATGTACTCACTCATAAGTGGACCTTGAACAACCATCATAATAACGACAACAAAAAAGATTTTCAGAGTTGGGAGATGCAGGGGAGGGGGAGGGCCAGGACTTGCAGTAGTTGGTTTGTGCCCGGGGTGCCGGGACGTTCGGGGACAGGCCTGAACAACAAGGGTTCCTGTAAAATGAATATGAATATATTTCACCCTGAATTGTACCCTACTTCTTTCAAATTACAAATGAAGAAGAAAACGTTTATACCAGATCCCTGAATCCATGGCCATTCATTAGAAAGGAATTCTTGTTTCTATAGCCTTAATCACTTTTTTCCACACCCAAATAAAAACACATACCCTTATTTTATTGAAATGTGCTTAGATAAAATATCCTATTGCTGATTTTTAATTAACTTATTTTTGAAATATATCCCAGTTGACTCATTCGATATGTTTCATTGAGTATAGATAGCAACTGTATACTACTGCTTAAAATGAATTGTCCCGATTTGTGTCTTTTTCCCTGCAGCGGTATGTGTAGATCTCTGGCATGTTTCCTTTCTGACCATGTTTGCGTTTTCTCATGTGTTAGTGTTACGTTGGAGTTGTTGAAATGTATCAGACACCTACTCTGCACAATGAATGCT
>NW_007116771.1:0-750 GCF_000164805.1 Carlito syrichta
TGAGGGGGCATTTTCACCCTCAAGTATGGGGTTCAGCTCAGCATATTTCATGCCAAATACCTAAAATGCCTTTAGGGAACAACAGGACTGACCTCCTCAGGACACATTCAGTGTAACCCGTCCCTCTCAGAATTAGTGTCTGATTCCCGATTGCTAGAGTCCAGCTCCAGCAGGTCAGGGTTTCCTGAAAGAGGGACAGCATAGGCACAGGAGAAAAAACTTGGACACTGACTCTGCTGCAAGCAGGACAAATGCCAGTTTATTGTCTTTTCCAACTCCTTTTATACCCTACATGTTTTTTGTTTCCAAGGCAATCAGTTACAATTGAATGGACCGGACAGGCAATGTGTCTTTGTTCATCCTGTTTTTATCTTAAAACATTATCATCCTAAACTATAAATTTTATAAATTTCTAACATTTTTTAATGATTACCATTTCTTAATCTCCATACATAACTTACTTATTCCTATAACTATTATATTATAAATCACTACCAAGTTCTAAGCACTACCATTATCACTTAGATTAACAAGTCACACCTGTGACCTTCACACAGCAATTTGCAACTAACTGGGATAAAGTAACATTTTCAAGGTTACTTAGCTGCAAGTTGGCCTGACTAGCTTTCCCTAACTTCACACCTGGTGTTTACAATCTGCGTTAATTATTTCCTGCCAGGGAGAATGAGCTTCAATGTTTGTAAAACAAAAGGCCTCTGACTCAAGTCACCTTAGTCACAATCCCTAACC
>NW_007116772.1:0-591 GCF_000164805.1 Carlito syrichta
CCTACTTGGTCATGATGGGTGATTTTTGAGATGTGTTGCTGAATCTGGTTTGCTAGGATATTGTTGAGAATTTTAGCATCTATGTTCATCAAAGATATTGGCTTGTAGTCCTCTTTCTTTGTTGGGTCTTTACTTGGCTTGGGTATCAATGTGATGTTAACTTTGTAAAATGATTTGGGGAGAGTTCCATCTTCTCAATCACCTGGAATATCTTTAGTAGGATTGGTATCAGCTCCTCTTTAATGTCTTGTAGAATTTTTCTGGAAACTCATCTGGTCCAGGGGTTTTTTTTGGAGGTAGTTTTCTTATTACATAGTCAATTTCCTTGATTGTTATTGCTCTATTTAGGGTCTCAATTTCTTCTTGTTTCAACCTAGGCAGGTTGTGTGATGACAGAAAGTCCTACATTTCCTTAAGGTTTTCAAGTTTGTTTCCATACAAGTGTACATAGTAGTCTCTATTGATCTTTTGTATTTCTTCAGGATCAAATGTGACTTCATCTTCTGTGTTTTTGATTGTGTTTTTTGGGCTTTTTCTCTCTTTTTCTTGGTCAGTCTAGCTGGGGGGACCATCAATCTTGTTTATCCTTTT
>NW_007116773.1:0-2724 GCF_000164805.1 Carlito syrichta
ATGGTTTGAGGTTTTACATTTAGGTCTCTGATCCATTTGGAGTTAACCTTTGTGCATGGGGATAGATAGGGGTCCTGTGGCAATCTTCTGCATGTGGTCAGTCAGTTTTCCCAGCACCATTTACTGAATAGGTTCTCCTCTCCCCATTGGTAGGTGGTGGGGGCTTTGTCAAAGATGAGTTGTTTGAAAAATTGAGGTTTTGCTTCTGGAATCTCAATTCTGTTCCATTGATCTATATGCCTGTTCCTATGCCAATACCAAGCTGTTTTGATGATTGTAGCTTTACAGTAAAGTTTGAAATCTGGTATTGTGATACCACCTGCTTTGTTTTTTTTTTTTTTTGCTGAGGATTGTTCTGGCTATTCTTGGTCGTTTGTGTTTCCATATGAATTCCTGTGTTGTTTTTTCTAGGTCTGAGAAGAATGTTGTTGGTAATTTAATGGGTATTGCATTGAATTTGTAGATTGCCTTAGGTAAGGTGGACATCTTCACAATGTTGATTCTTCCGATCCATGAGCATGGGATATTTTTCCACTTGTTTATATCAGCTTTGATTTCTTTGTGCAGTGTTTTGTAATTTTCATTGTAAAGGTCTTTCACGTCTCTGGCTAGGAAGATGCCAAGGTATTTCATTTTATTTGTGGCTATTGTGAGTGGAACTGTGTTTTTTATTTGGGTTTCTGTTTGTTTATTATTGGTGTAGAGAAATGTGATTGTCTTTTGTACATTTATTTTGTATCCTCAGACTTTGCCAAAGGCTTTTATCAATGTAAGGAGGCCTTTGATAGATTCTTTTGGGTGTTCAAGGTACACCATCATATCATCTGCATAGAGAGATAACTTGACTTCCTCTTTTCCTATTTGGATACCTCTGATTTCCTCCTCTTCTCTGATTGCTTTAGCCAGGACTTCCAATACTATGTTGAACAGGAAGGCAGAGAGTGGGCATCCTTGTCTAGTTCCAGTTTTCAGGGGAATTGGTCCCAATTTTTGTCCATTTAGGAGTATGCTGGCTGTGGGTTTCTCATAGATGGCTTTTACTATTTTGAGGTATGTTCCCCATATGCCTAGATGTTCAAGGGTTTTTATCAAGAAGGGGTGCTGGATTTTATCAAAAGCTTTTTCTGCATCTAGTGATATGATCATGTGGTTTTTGTTTTGACATCTGTTGATGTATTTAATTACATTTATGGTTTTATGAATGTTGAACCAGCCTTGCATGCCAGGAATGAAGCCTACTTGGTCATGGTGGATGATTTTTGAGATGTATTCCTGAATCCGGTTTGCTAGGATCTTGTTGAGAATTTTAGCATCTATGTTCATCAGAGATATTGGACTGTAGTTCTCTTTCTTTGTTGGATCTTTAACTGGCTTGGGTATCAATGTGATGTTGGCTTCATAAAATGATTTGGGGAGAGTTCCATCTTTTTCAATCACCTGGAATACCTTCAGTAGGATTGGTATCAGCTCCTCCTTGAATGTCTTGTAGAATTCTGCTGGAAAGTCATCTGGACCAGAGTTTTTTTTGTAAAAAGTTTTCTTATTACGTAGTCAATTTCCTTGATTGTTATTGGTCTATTTAGGGTCTCAATTTCTTCTTGTTCCAACCTAGGTAGGTTGTGTGATGTCAGAAAGTCCTCCATTTCCTTCTGGTTT
The DNA here is from genome assembly GCF_000164805.1 of Carlito syrichta. Classification (NCBI taxonomy): domain Eukaryota; kingdom Metazoa; phylum Chordata; class Mammalia; order Primates; family Tarsiidae; genus Carlito; species Carlito syrichta. The sequence continues at coordinate 1,657 of NW_007116773.1, forward strand.
TCAAGTTGTTTCCATAAAAGTGTACGTAGTAGTCTCTAATGATCTTTTGTATTTTTTCAGGGTCAGATGTGACTTCATATTTTTTGTTTCTGATTATGCTTATTTGGTTTTTTTCTCGTTTTTTCTTGGTCAGTTTAGCTAGGGGACAATCAATCTTGTTTACCCTTTCGAAGAACCAGCTTTTTGTTTCATTGATTTTTTGTATTATCTTTTTGTCTTCTATGTCCTGGATTTGGGCTTTTATTTTGGTGATCTGAATTCTTCTGCTGAAATTAGGGTTTTTGTGGTCTTGCTTTTCCAGCTTCTTTAGGTGGCTTGTTAGGTTGTGAATTTCTGTTCCTTCCATTTTCTTCATGTGTGTTTGTAGGGATATAAATTCCCCTCTTACTACAGCTTTCAGGGCATCCCAGAGATTCTGGTAAGAAGTTCCTTCATTTTCATTTGTTTCCAGGTGCCTTTTCATCCCTGTTTTGATTTCGTCATTGACCCAGGAGTTGTGTAGCATCATGCTGTTTAGTGTCCATGTCTTTGTGGGTTTTGGGGGGACTTTGTTGGTGTCAATGTTTATTTTTATTCACTGTGGTTCAAGAAGGTATTTGGTAGAATTTCGATCCTTTTAAATTTGCTTATGCTTGATTTATGGCCAAGTATGTGGTTGATCTTACAATATGTTCCATGTGGTGATGAGTAGAATGTGTATTCTCTGGTCTTTGGATGGAGTGTTCTGTAGGTATCAATTAAGTCCATTTGGTCCAAAGTCACATTGAGGTTCTGGATCTCCTTGCTGATTTTTTGTCCTGATGATCTGTCTAGGTTTGTGAGTGGGGTATTAAAGTCCCCAGTTATGATAGTGGTAGAGTCAATATCTTTCTTTAGTTTTCCAAGAAGTTGCTTTATGAAAGTTGGCACACCTATGTTGGGTGCATATATGTTTAGGATAGATATTTCTTGTTGATGGATTGAACCTTTTATCATTATGTAGTGGCATTCTGTATCTTTTTTGATTTTAATAGCTTGAAGGGTATTTTGTCTGAAATTAAGATCGCTACTCCTCCTTCTTTTGTATTC
>NW_007116774.1:0-788 GCF_000164805.1 Carlito syrichta
GGATACATTTTTTTTTTTTTGAGTTGGAGTCTCACTCTGTCGCCAAGACTGGAGTGCAGTGGCCGCTCCCGGCCACCGCAACCTCGACCCGCTGGGCTCTGGCGATCCTTCCACCTCAGCCTTCCAAGTAGCTGGAACTACAGGGACCCACTACCATGCCTGGCTAATTTTTTGATTTTTATTGTAGAGATGACGTCTCACCAAGTTGCCCAGGCAGGCTCGAACCTTCAGGGTCAGGCAATTCACTCACTTCGGCCTCTCAAAGCGCGGGATTACAGGCTGAGCCACCGAGCCTGGCCGGACGTACATCTTAAAAGATGGTCATCCTTATGGAGATGATTATAAAATCAATTATAGATGGTAAAGGATCACCTAAATAGAGAAGTAGACTAGGTTCAGGGATAAGAAGAATAAATTATTATATTGCTCACCTAAATTATCTGTAAATAACTACAGTTCAGTTTCTCTTAAATTTCCAGTTTTTAATAAATGTCTGACACTAGTCCAAGTACTTTGAATGTATTAACTCATTTAAACCTCAGAACAATTGGCAATTTTGTATTCATTTTATATATGACTACGATTGTAGAGTGGTTTGTGTCTTACAACATGTCTAGTAAGTGCAAGTACTAGCTGCCTGAGTTCATCTATGCTCTCTTAAATACTATTGCATTTTGTCTCTCCAGTATTTTTTATGGAACTTAATAAGCTAGTTATCAAGTTCGTGCGGACTGGTTAAGAGCAAAATAGCCACCGGCCATTTAGCTGACTAAGTGTTTAGGCAGTGG
>NW_007116775.1:0-655 GCF_000164805.1 Carlito syrichta
TCTTCCCAGAGATCTTGAGATGAAGACCCAAGTCCTTCCCAAGGTGTGAGAGATCTTGCAGGGTCTGGCCTCTCACCTCTCTCTGGGTTCCAGCTGCCCTGGCCTCTGCCAGTTCTGGAGTATGCTCTACTTCTACCTGCCACCATATACCAACTCTGTCTGCAGCCCTCAGCTCCAAAGTTCCTTCCTCCAGGAAGCCTTTCCTGACTTCCCTAACCAGGCCAAACTCAACCCTATCTTTCATTCCCTGAGTACTATACACCTTTCCTTCAGAGCAACTTAATATGTAGTCAGGTAATTATTCAAGTAATGTCTCAATTTCCATAAGGACAAGAATCAGGCCCTTTCATGCTCATCACTCCATACCTAGAACCAAGCACGCTACTGCTTGACTGAGAGGTGCTACAGAAAGAGGAGGGCAAGTGCTCCACTGGACCACTTGCCTTCATCAAAGATGAACCTCCCAGCTCTATAAATGAAAAGTTAAAAAAAGCAGGAAAGTAAGGAGAAACTCTCCAACTTACATAGGGCTGCTTAGAGCTTGGTACTATTCACATGTAGCCACTTCCCCCTGATGTCACCCACTAGGAAGAGTCCCTACAGAGTGCAGGGAGAGCCACTGCCACAGGAGCACAAAGCTAAACCTCCTCCAGAC
>NW_007116776.1:0-693 GCF_000164805.1 Carlito syrichta
AGACTCAGCACTCATCAGGTCCCTCTGAAGTTTGTACTTTCAGGATATTCCCTCTGGGTCACAATCAACCCCTGAGTAGTTGATCTGCCAGTCACAGAGATCGGGTCTGTTGCTCCATGGTGAGCAAGTCAGAGCACTTTCTTGCCCTGCCTTTAAGATGGTGGTGTAGTGCCTTTCTTGTCCTCTCCAGTAGGACTCTGCCTTTAAGCTCCCTCTGCAACCTCTGCTGCCAGGTACTAAAATGATGAGGCAGAGCCTGGGGTTGGTAGTCTCTCCCCACCACTTCTTCACAGGAAAACTTTTGTCCATTTAAAAAACGGCTCTCAGTTTCTGTGACCTGGGAAGAGCCAGGGACCAAGCAGAGAAGGTGCAGCACCAGCTTTTGCACCAGTGGGGCCCTGGCACGAGCCCCCACTTATTCAGTCTCTCCCAGTCTTTCTTCCCAGGAAGGGTTTTGTTGATTTTAAAAAAATAGTGTTCAGTTTCTGCATCCCAGAAATCACTAGGGTCTGAGCTGAGCAGGTGCAACATCCCCACTGCACCAGGAGAGCCCTGGCCACTAGCTCCCCAGTCCTGAGTCAGCCACTCATATGCCCACTCACTCACTAGCATGTACACAGAATTTTCCATACACTCACTCACATTGGGACTCATGTAGCAGTCGGCCACCATCTCCCCTGACTTGAGAATATA
>NW_007116777.1:0-1842 GCF_000164805.1 Carlito syrichta
GCATTACACTTGAACTCAGACTTTCAGGATTTGGGTTGCATAAATTAAATATTTATTCACCAACTTACCATCTGTTATCAGTTGGCCAAAAGAAAGTCAACTGCAGGCACCGAGGGTATGTGACTGTGTGTGTGTGTTGGGGGCGAATGCACCAGGATGTGTTATTGGGTTGACTTTGTTAAGATTGTTTTACTGTTTTAAGTGTGGTCATTTTTAAAAGCATTTGAGCAACTCCATTATGTTCAAGCAGAACATTTGTCAAAAGTAATTATCTGAGTTTGGTTGAAGGGCCTTGCTCTGGTATGTTTTTGAATTCTAGCAAAGAGTTTTAGAAAATTGGCCCTATTGCCCAGCGAAGAAGTGACAAAAGTTCTTTTTTAATTTCAATACAGTTATCAGTAGCTGGAGTGGCCAGGACCCTTTACTTCATCTTGTAATTTCATATTGGGGTATGTTCTCATGTCTCCCCTTCTCTGTGATCCTGTTAATCGCTAAATTTCTCTTTCTGTGAATGAATGAGAGAATGAGAGACTGATAAATAGCAAAATACAAAAAAGAAAATAAACGAGTTTTTTGATTAATTTATTTTGTTACATGGTATACTTAGTGTTTTCTAAACTTCTTCTAGGTATTTTGCTCTGTGAAAGTTTAGGTAAATAGTTCATTGATTATATTGAAAAAATATTTTTTATTTCTTATTATATTTATTTTTAAGTTGGAGTCTCACTGTGTCGTCCAGACTGGAGGACAGTGACTGCTTAGGGAGGAAAAGTCTAACACCAAAGCTGTTGTCTATAGAAACATTGTTGAAAACATAACAAAAACCAGTGTGCCTTACAAGATATGTGAAAGCATAAGAGACCAATGAGAAAGAAAATTATCTGCTAGCATTATCTACTAGTTCCAACTTTTCTGTATAATTTCTAAAGCTGTTTATTGATTTTTTGTCCTCTCTATAGATCATATGTGTCTGATTTTTTGAAACGCAGGCGATTTTTGATTAGATGTTAGATTTAATTTAATTGTAGGATTTATTTTGAGGAATTTTGGACTTTCTTTAGATATATAATTGAGTTTTCATGTTTCTTAGAAAAAATCTGGCACTCTCTACCTCTTGACTTCTCTACCTCTTGTCCTCCAGAGCAGGCATTACTACAAGTCTAGTATAGCCCAAATACTGATGCTACTGAGGTAATATTCATCTAAATGTTCTTTCTAATATCTATTTGGAGACCTTTCCATTTGCACTGACAAAAACATGAAATATTCCCTGTTCTGTTTGTACGCAGGGAATTCTTTAGACTACTGCTCTCTGATGGTGATTTTCTGGCTTTGAAGAAATTTCTTCTCACATATGAACAGATTAGAACTCAGTCAAAGGCTCATGGGAACTCTGTGAAGGTTTCTGAATCTCAATTTTTCTATAGCTCCTTCTCCTACAGTATTCTGCTCCACAAATTCTAATTGCCTTCAACTTCCTCTACTCTGATGTATTTTTTTCTTAATCTTACAATAATGTAAGTTAGGCTTGTTTGGTTTTTATTTTTACTCTGTGTGGTGACCTGAAAACTGCAGGCAGGAAGCTGATGTAATTTTAGAGCTCATCTCATTCTTTTTCTTCTCTTTGTGACAGTAGTGATTTGCTATTTGTTTCCCATAACCTATGGAACAAAAGTAGCAACTTTTGTTACATATATTTTGTATGGTGTCCTAGTTGCTTACAGTAGATAGATAAGTCGTGTTTCTTGTTCTAGAGTACTGTCTGAGACTAGAGTAATCAATCAGAAAGGCGGTACCTGTCTCTTTGCTTTCTATTTTTTTTTTAGTTTTGGAGTCTTGCTC
>NW_007116778.1:0-833 GCF_000164805.1 Carlito syrichta
TCCCCTGAGACAGAAAGAGAAACAGAGACCACATTGGAACAAACTTTCCACAAGATCATTCAAGAAAATTTCCCTCATCTAATCAGTGATACAAAAATTCAAACACAAGAGATTCAGAGAACCCCCGCAAGACAACAAATGAGAAGACCATCTCCTAGACACATAATAATTCGCCTAAATAAAGTAGGCACAAAAGAAAAAATCCTAAAGGCAGCAAGAGAAAAAGGCCAGATCACCCACCATGGAAGACCAATCAGAATAGCAGCAGATTTATCTGCAGAAACCCTGCAGGCTAGGAGAGCTGGAGCCCTATCTTCAAAGTCCTAAAAGATAAACAATTTCAACCAAGAATAACCTACCCAGCCAAGCTAAGCTTCATCAGTGAGGGAGAATTAAAATCTTTCCCAGATATCCAATCCCTAAGAACTTATGCAGCCACAAAACCATCTCTACATGAAACACTTAAGAAAGTACTAAACACAGAAGAAAAGGAAAAAAGAACAACGTTCTTCACAAGAGTACAGGGAAAAGAATAAAATATACACGAACCAACCCCAAAAGCAAAAGAAAGACAAAAAAAAAAAGAAAAAAGAAAAAAAAAAGAAAAAACCAAGTGGAAGAACAATAACTCAATAAGAACTCCATGATAGGGACGAACTCTCACATTTCAATAATTAGTCTGAATGTGAATGGACTAAACGCACCACTGAAAAGACATAGAATGACAAAATGGATAAAATATCACCAGGCAACAATATACTGCCTTCAAGAGACCCATCTCACTAGAAAGGACATACACAGACTCAAAGTAAGAGGATGGGAAACAAATTTTC
>NW_007116779.1:0-841 GCF_000164805.1 Carlito syrichta
GAGATAAGTAAAGGGGCCTGTCCACGCCAGCTACCAATAGCTGGATTGCACTTAAACCGGACTTTTGTCACTTCTTTGCTGGGCCATAGGGCCAATTATCTAAAACTCTTCAAAAACATACCAGAGCAAGGCCCTTCCACCAAACTCAGATAATTACTTTTGACAAATGTTCTGCTTGAGCATAATGGAGTTACTCAAATGCTTTTAAAAATGATCACACTTAAAACAGTAAAACAATCTTTACAAAGTCAACCTAATAACACATCCTGGTGCACTCCTCCCCCCCAAATACACACCCACACAACCTTGGTGCATGCAGTCGGCTTTCTTTTGGCCAATTGGTAACAGATGGTAAGTTGGTGAATAAATATTTAATTTATGCAACCAAAATCCTGAAAGACTGAATACCCGAAGCACACTGTATAGAAATATCTTTTAAAAAAAACTCCATTTACAGCTGTCCATTAAAAGAAGAAAATGAAAATAAAAGAAAAACCGACACATATGCATGCACCAAACCAAAGATGCTGAAGACCCTCTGCCAATCAGCATTTCTATAGAGACATTCTTTTGATGATTAAAACATTAGCTCCAGAAGTTCAAGAAAAGGAAAAGCAGCCAAGTAGCAATGCCTAGGAAGCCAGCAGTGAAACACACTTAACTGTACACTCTTCTAATCCTCCAGCTACAAAACAAATGACACTGACCCAACTTCCCTTGAACACACACACAAACACACACACACACACCGACACACAGGTTCACACAATTGCACACACGTGGAAGGAATGTACACACCAACATTGAGCCGACACATGACTACACACACCAGCACCGCATC
>NW_007116780.1:0-509 GCF_000164805.1 Carlito syrichta
CACAGTATTCTTTACTGCTGTCATTTCTGACATCAGCTTCAAACATATTTTCCTCTTGTCTCTCCTCAATTTTTTAAAATTCTCTCCATTAATGTCTTGATGTCTGGGTTTGTTGCATGTAACCAGTCATTCTGGGGACTCTTCATTGTCTGTTCCAGAATCTGTTTTCTCAGTATCTGATCTCCCAGGGGTCTGTGTAATACCTATATTCTTCTTTTTGTTTTTCTTCATTTGTGTGGTTTTCCCCCCTCCCTACTTTTTCCTTCCCTCCACATCACCGTCTTCTTTAATTCTTTTATTCAGGGGTAAAGGGATTGGTTTTACTTCTGTTTGTTCAATCTCCTATTCTTTATGTATGTCCTCTTACTTTGTTCAATTCTGAAGTTGCACTGTAGGTTGGAGGTGGTCCTTTTTGCAATCTTGAGTTGTACTTTAAGGAAGAGCTGTGATTCAAAATCTGTCTGCAGTTCCTGGTATTCCCTGACAGGCATGTGGATCATGTGGAACCC
>NW_007116781.1:0-340 GCF_000164805.1 Carlito syrichta
GGGTTGCATCGTTTATGGAAGTTGGGGGTACCTGCCCTCTGCACCTGTATTAAGTCGTTGGGCTTGGCAGGGCTCCAATTTATGAAACCTGTGGTGACACACGACCAGTTGGGGCAATAATACTGAGTGGGATTGTTACAGTTTTTATCTCTGTCATGCCCCGGGCATACGTAAAAGTACCAGTACCTGCCGCTAGTGCCTCCCTGGGTTAATTTCCATTGCATAGCGGCAGGGTGGTAGAATTGGGTCAGATCCCCGGTCATGACTGGAAACCATGTGTGTGGGGGGGTCATGTTTGAAGCTTGCCAAATGACATCATTGGTGGAAAGGTCTATAACCT
>NW_007116782.1:0-642 GCF_000164805.1 Carlito syrichta
GCCCGGTTGCTCATTCTCGACACCACTCACAGTCAGGTCTTCTGGCCACAAACAGATAAAAGCCTACCAGTGAAGACCTTGTAAAACACAATGGATAAAAGCCGGTTGGTTCCTCTGGCCCTGTGTTCCACAACACCCCAATGCTCAGATCACCCTCCTCCACTAGTGCCAGTGTCTGTTCTGAGCGCCCAGCTCCTCCGTCCGCACCCGACTCCCTCTCTGGTTGTTGTCACTTCAAGGCAAGAAACCGAGCTGCTGCATCGGTTCCATATTCAGATTTTCTGTCATTTTCTGCCGCCCTGTCCTCACAGCTACTTCCTGAAGCTTGAGTCGGTTCCTTCTCCTTTAGACATTTACATTTTAAAAGGATTAAATGTTTCTCTGCCTGGTCTTTCACACGGTCTTCAGGGTGAGGATCATGGGAGGCACAGAAAATGCTGCTCTTACTCTGAGTCTGTCCGCTTGTCGAAGAAACAAACATTCAGCCAGAAAACACATTAGAAAATGTTGTAGAACAGCTTTTGTGATGACTTTGTATCTGTGACAGTAAAGGAATTCGAAGCACTTGGTATGGGCTGCAGTCATCAGGAAAGCCTTCATGAGAAAAGTGATTTATCTGTGGATTCTGGAGGGTAGGATTGA
>NW_007116783.1:0-810 GCF_000164805.1 Carlito syrichta
ATCCTAGGATATATCTTAAGAGTTGGTTGTTTTAGATCAAAGCTCCCAGGTACACAGAAGACAGAAGTCTTTTCAGATATGGAAATTCAGATCTTATTTCATTCCCAAGACTGTCACCTAAGGTCACCAATATATTGCAAGTCCCATCTTCCAAATCATCAGTAGTTCAAGCTCTGATCAGCTACATATAATTTAGACAGAGAAAACCACAAATGTTAATTTCAGTTTACATGTGGCAGTCATCCCCAGGAAACCTGGAATTTTTTCCCTTACAAAAACAGTAAAGTGCTCTTTCTTAAAGTTGAATTTATTCAATATTCAAGTTCTTTCAGGGACTCTCCTAAAAGAATATACTTTTTCCAAGGTTCTTCACTAAGAAGATCTATTTAAATAATTTAATAAGGGAATAATTTCTACATGGAAAAAGTGGTGTTTTCCTTATTTTACTTTACTGTTTCTTTAAAAGAGAGTTATTGAGCCGGGCTTGGTGGCTCAGCCTGTAATCCCGCACCTTGGGAGGCTGAGGTGAGTGGATTGCCTGAGTTCGCAGGGTTCCAGACTCGTCTGGGCAACTTGGTGAGACCTCATCTTTACAGTAAATCAAAAAATTAGTCAGGTGAGGTAGCGGGCACCTGTCGTTCCAGCTACTTGGAAGGCTGAGGCAGAAGGATCACCAGAGCCCAGCAGGTCCAGGCTGCTGTGACCAGGATCGGCCACTGCACTCCAGTCTGGGCGACAGAGTGAGACTCCAACTCAAAAAAAAAGGGAGTTATTGTAGTAGATAATAAATGGAATTTTTTTTACTCTAAG
>NW_007116784.1:0-534 GCF_000164805.1 Carlito syrichta
ACCACCGAGTCTGGGTAAAATCATCCTTTTTTATATGCAAATTCCCAAATGCATTCTTCAACCAAATGGAGTTTTTAAAATGTATCCATGTTCCTGGTCCTCTTCATTAGTAAAATTCTCAAAAGGTTATTCAAAATGTTATGCGCAATGTTTATGCCTGTATAAACACAACAGCAATACAAATGTAGAATTTTCCATGAGATACATCAATGTTGTTTAATGTACCATTAGTTCATTCATTTGTATTGGTGAGGTATCTATTTGTGTGGTATAAATATACCACAGATTTTGATTATTCTTTTTACTATTGGCAGAAATTTGAGTTGATTACAATTTGAGGCTACCATGAATAAATAGTATGAACATTCTATATAAGTTGCAAGTAATTAATGAAAGAACAATAACACTGCTGAGAAGCAAATTACCAGATGCTGACTTTTTAAAAACAAGAAATGTACACTTTTAGGGTATTCCCTAGGACTATGCACGACTTATGCAAACTGCCCTCTTGCACGGGTGAGGTGGAAATTAAAA
>NW_007116785.1:0-766 GCF_000164805.1 Carlito syrichta
AGGTCAGTAACCAAGCAGGAAGTCCCTGAGTGTGGGGTCATTCTCAACTGCTGCGTTGATGTTTGTGAAACCGGCCATGGCAGTGGGTATCCCAGTTTGGGAAGAAACAGGCAGATCATCCCCTGTCCTCCTCCAAAGTACTAATGCCAGCAGTGTATGTTTGCTAGTCCCTGTACTACTGATGTGCCTGGAAGGGGGCTGGTAGCAGTTAAAGATATTTTCTTTTGAAAGTCAAGCGGCTAACTGTAAAGACCAGCCAGGCCGGTTTGAAAAGACCAAATGACCAGAGACTGATGGCTCTCATGGAAATGCAAAAGATAACTAATTCACAGACTTATCCAAAACCCCTTTTTGAAGTTGACGGTTTACAACCCTGCTTGCAGACTCTGCTGCCCAGCTCTTCCTGGAGACCATTTGTTCTTTAAAAGATCTGATTTTTCTGAACACCACCTTGTAAATTCCAAAGAGAATGTGTAACCGCTCAACACGAGCCCCTCCCTTACCTAAACAAGGGTGTACCTGGAAGGTGTAATAAAGTGCCACTTCCTATAATAGTCTCGGTGTCTTGATCTCTGTCTTCCTGCTACACTACAAGCTATGTCCTTGCACAAAAACTCACATGGGCTTTCCTGTGTCCCGCTAATTCTTTTTTTTTAATTTGAGTTAGAGTCTCACTCTGTCACCCAGACTGAAGTGCAGTGGCCACTCCCGGCCACTGCAGCCTCAACCTGCTGTGCTCTGGGGATACTTCCACCTCAGCCTTCCA
>NW_007116786.1:0-533 GCF_000164805.1 Carlito syrichta
CATCTCTACAATAAATCAAATAATTAGCCGGGCGTGGTAGCGCACGCCTGTAGTTCCGGCTATTTGGAAGGCTGAGGCGGAAGGATTGCTGGAGCCCAGCAGATCAACTCTGGGGACGCTGGAAGCGTGCCACTGCACTCCAGTCTGGGTGACAGAGTGAGACTCCAACTCAAAAAAAAAAAAAGAACAGTAAGCAAGACAAATGAAAAACATGACCAAACTTGGTGTATAATGACTATGGGGCTTTCTTGGAAAATTTTGAAGTGTATCAATTCGATTCCTGACAGGATATTGAATACTAAGATGGAAATTAAAACTCATAAAAATGTTATGACTTGTTCTATTTATAATTGTATCTAAAATTTAGACAAATGTAAAAAAGTAACAAACTCTAGGTAGGGTGGAGAATGGAATACAGCATTTGTAAGACTCAAATGCTGGGGGCATTTTTCTTATAGCTCCTATGTGTGACAGAATTATTGTGCCTAGTGGGAAGGTAGCATTTTGCTTTTACGGAATTAGTCATTTTGGTG
>NW_007116787.1:0-679 GCF_000164805.1 Carlito syrichta
CTGCCTTTAGAATTTTTTCTTTTATACCTATTTTGTTTAGGCGAATTATTATGTGTCTGGAGGTTGGTCTCATTTGTTGTCTCGCATAGGTTCTCTGAATCTCTTGTGTTTGAATTTTCACATCACTAATGAGATGAGGAATGTTTTCTTCAAAAATCTCATGAAATGTTTGTTCCAGGGTGGCCTCTGTCTCTCTTTTTCAGGAAGTCCAATTACTCTTAGTCTCTTGAAGTAATTGCTAACCTCTTGAAGGTTTTGTTCTGTCTTAAGCTTCTTCTCTATGTTTTTGACAGTTTGGATTAGTTCTATATTTTGGTCCTCAAGCTCTGAGATTCTTTCTTCTGCTTGGTTAATTCTACTTTCCATGCTTATGAGTTTGTTATTTATTTCATTCACACTATTCTTTACCACTGTTATCTCAGTTATCAACTCCTTTTTAGTTTCTTCTTGTCTCTCCTCAATTCTTTTTAATCTCTCCATTAATGTCTTGATATCTAGGTTTGTAGTTTGAGACCAATCATTCTGGGAGCTCTTCATTGTTTGCATCCTGAAGTCAGTTTTCTCAGTGTCTTCCCTCCCAGGTGTCTGGGAGAGACCCATGTTCTTCTTTTGGTTTTTCTTCACTTGTGTAGATTTTCTCTCTCCCCATTTTCCTCCCCTTCTTTAATTGTGTTTTTCA
>NW_007116788.1:0-646 GCF_000164805.1 Carlito syrichta
AAGTTGGTGCTCCACTGTTAGGTGTATATATGATTAGGATGGATATTTCTTGTTGATGGATTGAATCTTTTATCATGATATAGGGACTTTCTGTATCTTTTTGAATTTTTGATAGCTTAAAGGGTATTTTGTCTTATCAGATAAATAAGTTAAACTTGCAAGTCTTGTTTTCTTTTGTGTTCCTTTCACCTGAAATTTTGTTTCCCATCCTCTTACTTTGAGTCTTTGAGTGTGCTTTCTGGTGAGATGAGTCTCCTGGAGATGGTATATGGTTGCCTCATGATATTTTATCCATTTTGTCTTTTTAAGTCTTTTCAGTGGTGCATTTATTTCATTCACATTCAAGCTAATTATTGAAATGTGAGTTGATCCCTGTCATGTGGTTCTTATACAGTTGTTGCTCCTGCTTCTTTGTTGTCTTTCTTTAGATTTTGAGTTGATTCATGTATGTTTTCGTCTTTTAACTGCACTCTTGTGAAGAACATTGTTGTTCTTTTTTCCTTCTTCTGTGTTTAATACTTTCATGTTTCTTGTAGAGTTGGTCTGGAGGCAGCATAAGTTCTTAGTGATTGAATGGGAAAGATTTTATTTCTCTATTACTGATGAAGTTTAGTTTAGCTGGATATGTTTCTCTTGATTGAAATTA
>NW_007116789.1:0-611 GCF_000164805.1 Carlito syrichta
AAAAATCTACTGGTGAAAGAATGCATTAATCAACATGACAAAAAAGAAAGTTTAAAAACTGGCTCGTAAACAAATGGTGCTGGAAAAATTGAACCTCCACATGTAAAAAGTGAACTTAGACACAGATTTTGACGTTCTACAAAAATTAGCTGAACATGAAATTTATAAAATAAATAAATAATGTAAAATGATACGACCTCTTGAACATAGAAAAAATCTACATGACCTGGGATTTGGAAATGAGTTTTTAAATAAAACACCACTAGTATTATTCATGAATACAAAATTGGCATGCTGAATGTTATTAAAACTACTCTGTGAAAGAAAATAAGAAATTAAAAAGGCAAAGCATATGCAAATTGTATATGTGCTAAGGAAGTTATATTCAAAATACGTTATGAGAGGATCCCCCACAAAAAAATGGAATCAGTTTTGAAGGGATGATCCGATGTAATACACTCGAATTTATTCCTCCAGATCACACTAGAAGTCAGAGTTTTTTATCTGAAAGCCAGGCGCACACTACCACGCCCGGCTAATTTTTTGATTTATTGCAGAGATTGCCAAGTTGCCCAGGTGAGTCTCGAACCCAACAGGTTCGGGCAATCCAT
>NW_007116790.1:0-778 GCF_000164805.1 Carlito syrichta
ATGTTTTGTTATTCCTTAACTTAGAGTCCCTCCATCTCCACATTTGTACAGGGTAGATTGAAATAACTGCTGTTACCTTTCACAGAGTACAACAATTTTTATGTTTATTACTGCATGTTTTTTCATCTGAATATAATTAAACTTCGAAATTTGCATTTCATATTTTGGTTGTCGAAGAGTTTGGTTTTCCACCATTTAAGGCAATGAAACTTTCATCATTAATAACTAGCAGATTTCAGTAAAATGTTCTTAAGGCCATAGTTCCACTCCAACATATAACTGTTCAGATTTCTCTGTACCGTGGGCTCTGGCCTGAGTTGGAGTCTCACTCTGTGATCCGCACCCAAAGGCAGTGGCCTCTCCCGGCCACCGCAACCTCGACCTGCTGGGCTCCATTGATCCTTCTGCTTCAGCCTTCCGAGGAGCTGGCATTACAGGCATGTGCTACCACGCCCGGCTGATTTCTTGATTTATTGTAGAGATGAGGACTCCCCAAGTTGCCCAGGTGGGTCTCGAACCCGCGGGCTTAGGTTATTCACTCCCCGCAGCCTCCTAAATCGCAGGATTACAGGCTGAGCCTGTATTGTTATTGTTTGGAGATGGAGTCTCACTCTCTCGCCCACGCTGGAGTGCAGTGGCCGCTCCTGATCACCGCAACCTCGACCTGCTGTGCTCCGGCGATCCTTCAACTTCAGCCTTCTAAGTAGCTGTAAATACAGGCACGTGCTACCACGCCCGGCTAATTTTTTGATGTATGTAGAGATGATTCTTGCCCATT
>NW_007116791.1:0-758 GCF_000164805.1 Carlito syrichta
CGGAGAAGGAACCGACTCAAGCTTCAGGAAGTAGCTGTGAGGACAGGGTGGCAGAAAATGACAGAAAATCTGAATATGGAACCGATGCAGCAGCTCGGTTTCTTGCCTTGAAGTGACAACAACCAGAGAGGGAGTCGGGTGCGGACGGAGGAGCTGGGCACTCAGAACAGACACTGGCACTAGTGGAGGAGGGTGATCTGAGCATTGGGGTGTTGTGGAACACAGGGCCAGAGGAACCAACCGGCTTTTATCCATTGTGTTTTACAAGGTCTTCACTGGTAGGCTTTTATCTGTTTGTGGCCAGAAGACCTGCCTGACTGTGAGTGGTGTCGAGAATGAGCAACCGGGCTGGAAACAGAAGGAAGGGCCTTGAGCCCCAGGCACAGGACTCCGCAGCCCCCTAGAACCCTAGACCGAGCAAAGAGTTGCCTTGTGCCTGCTGAGAGCCCGCAACTCATTTTCAGGGCTGTTGCACCGAGGCACAGAGTTGGGAGGAAGACCCCAGAGATGAAGACAAAGTTACCCTGGAGAGTGTGTGATCTCACGGGAGATAGCACGTAGGAAATATGGTGGGCCAGGAAGCAGCGACTAATGGACATTAGCGCTAAGGACCAAGTGCCGCTACTGGAGGCCATGCGAAGGCATCACAGATCTCTGGGACTAGAGTCCGTGATTGTAGAATCACAGAATACCAAAATGTCAGAATTGGAGGTGACTTTACAGATTAGACAAATTAGTTCATCTATTTTCACTGAGGA
>NW_007116792.1:0-718 GCF_000164805.1 Carlito syrichta
ACCGAGCACAGTTAAGGTTAATTTCTTAAAAGCCTGTGGGCTGCCAGGAGTGCGTGGGCAAATTATGGGCAGTAGCAATGACAGCAGTGACCCGCAGTGCTCCCCCCTTTACTGCCAGATATCATCCAATTGTGGGAAGTAACTGCACAGAGAAGGATGGGACAGAGTTAGAAAGTCACATTCAGGTGGAATTAGCCCACCAGCCAGGGGCGCAGAGGGGCTCGTGGTCCATCCCCCAGAAATTCTGATTTCTGGCACACAGAAAAAAAATGCCCTGAAGCCTTCCAGAGGGATTATGCCCTTGGGAGTCCTGGGAGCATACCTTGAGAAACTCTCACACTCACTTACTGAGCCTGAAAAGCAGTTGGAGAAAGTTGCTTAAAAAGGCCTCACCCCCATCCTTGTCTGGGGGCAGCCATGAAAGAGTAATCTTAGTCTCTCTGCTTTTTATTTTTGAGTTGGAGTCTCACTCTGTAGCCCAGGCTGGAGTACAGTGGCATGTTCCCGACCACAGCAGCCTCAACCTGCTGGGGCTCTGGCAATCTTCCGCCTCAACCTTTCAAGTATCAGTAACTACAGCTGTGTGCTACCACACCCAGCTAATTTTTGAAAACATTTTTTAGTTTGAGTATCACTCTGTCGCTCAGACTGGAGTGCAGTGGCTGCTTCCAGCCACCGCAGCCTCGACCTGCTGGGCTCCGGCGATCCTTCCGCCTCC
>NW_007116793.1:0-460 GCF_000164805.1 Carlito syrichta
TATTTCTAATTCGAGCTCTTTTGCTATTGCCAACACATCCACATTTACTTCCTCCACTGAGGTCTTGAACCCCCTCATAGTCATCCATGAGAACTGAAATCAACTTCCTCCAAAGTACTGTCAGTTGATATTTCTACCTCCCCCCTGAATCATAAATGTTTTTAATGGCATATAGAATGTTGAGTTGAGTCCTTTCTAGAAGCTTTTCGTTTTACTTTGCTCAATTTACTGTAATGTAATTACCACAATCACTATCTATAGAAGCTATAGCTTTATGAAATGTATTTCTTTTCTTTTTTTTTTTTTTGAGTTGGAGTCTCACTCTGTCGCCCAGACTGGAGTGCAGTGGCCACTCCCGGCCACCGCAGCCTCGACCTGCTGGGCTCCGGCGATCCTTCCACCGCAGCCTTCCGAGTATCCGGAATTACAGGCATGCGCTACCACGCCTGGCTGATTTTTT
>NW_007116794.1:0-731 GCF_000164805.1 Carlito syrichta
GTCAAAAATTCTTACTGTTAATATAATTTTTCATTTATTTTTTCATCATTAACATCTTTAATGTCTTATTTAAGAGATGTTTGTCTACTTCTTGATCATAAACGTACTCTCCTCTGTTTTCTTCTAAAAACTTTACAGTTTTATCATTTAATTTAGTTTTGAAATCTACGTGGAATAGATTTTTGTGCATATTTTGTGTATTTCAATTACTCTTTTTTTTGAGTTGGAGTCTCACTCTGTCGCTCAGACTGGAGTGCAGTGGCCGCTCCCAGCCACCGCAGCCTCGACCTGCTGAGCTCTGGCAATCCTTCTGCCTCAGCCTTCCAAGTAGACGGAATTACAGGCATTCGCTACCACACCCGGCTGATTTTTTGATTTATTGTAAAGATGAGGCCTCACTGCCCAGGCGGGTCTCGAACCCGCAGGCTCAGTCAATCCATTCACCTCAGCCTCCCAAAGGCACGGGATTACAGGCTGAGCCACAGAGCCCAGCTTCAATTACTCTTTACTTGTATGATCTGAGACTTCGTTTCATTTTATTTTTATCCAAACGTAGATAATAACATCTACTGTCAACTTATTGTTGTGCAAATTAGATGAGGTAGCATGATAAAGTGTTTTATTCATTAAGCCCCACAGCATATAAGACACTGCACAGGAAAATCACAGATAAAAATCGACATCCCTTCCAAAAAACCCTGATGACCTATTAAAGGACACGGTTTTCCAAA
>NW_007116795.1:0-548 GCF_000164805.1 Carlito syrichta
CAGTCTCATTGAGGTTCCGGATCTCCTTGCTGATTTTTTGTCCTGATGATCTGTCTAAGGTTGTGAGTGGTGTATTAAAGTCCCCAGTTATTATGGTGTTAGAGTCAATGTCTTTCTTTAGTTTTCCTAGAAGTTGCTTTATGAATGTTGGTGCGCCTATGTTGGGTGCATATATGTTTAGGATAGATATTTCTTGTTGATGGAGTGAACCATTTATCATTATGTAGTGGCCCTCTGTATCTTTTTTAATTTTTGATAGCTTAAATGGTATTTTGTCTGAAGTTAGGATCGTGACTCCTCCTTTCTTTTGTGTTCCATTCGCCTGAAAATTTGTTTCCCATCCTCTTACTTTGAGTCTGTGTATGTCCTTTCTAGTGAGATGGGTCTCTTGAATGCAGTATATTGTTGCCTGGAGATATTTTATCCATTTTGTCGTTCTATGTCTTCTCAGTGTGGCATTTATGCCATTCACATTCAGACTAATTATTGATATGAGAGAGTTCGTCCCTATGCTGTGTATCTCTATTGAGATATTGTTCTTCCACTTG
>NW_007116796.1:0-791 GCF_000164805.1 Carlito syrichta
CCTAGGCTCAGGTGATCCTCCCGTCTCAGTCTTTCGAGTAGCTGGGGGCTAAAGGCATGTGCCACCACACTCAGGTAATTTTTTTTTTATTTTTTGTAGAGTTGAGGTGTTGCTATGCTGCCCAGGCTTGTTTCAAATGACTAGGCTCAAGCGATCCTCCTGTCCTGGCCTCCCAATGTGCTGAGATTACAGGCATGAGCCACTGCACCCAGTCCATATAAATAAATAATTAAATATATATATTTATGAGAAAGGGACTACTTTGAGATCATGTGGCCCTAATGTCTCAAAACTTTGTGGGCATCTAATCCACAGTTTTCTCATGGCTAGTCTTAACCATTGACTGCTATATATTGATACTATTGATAATCGCTTAAATTTAAATGTAGTTGCTAACATGTAAAATGAAAAATAATAAGGATGTACAGCTTTTCTTGCAAAACCTTCAGAAAACACGTTCCTATGTGAGCTCTATTCTCAGAGGCCCCAAATCAAGTGGTATTAGGGGACCATTACCTGCTGCAGCAGGGGCAGGTCTTTTCTTCATTTTCACATGAGTTTGCCATTGACCACACTACCCACCCCTCTCTGTAACTCCTCCTACTTTGGCTGAGTGCCACCTACCAAGTATTATTCCATCCATACTGTTGCTTTTCCAATCATAGAATAAAACTAAAAACTAAATGTGTCCCCATACCCATGTACTTTTGAGAAATAAAAAACAGAAACAAGACTGAGAGATCCACATGTCCAGAAAAATGTGAGTCAGACTTGCTTTTTCAGAACATAAA
>NW_007116797.1:0-792 GCF_000164805.1 Carlito syrichta
GAAGGATTTAATTCTCCTTCACTGATGAAGCTGAGCTTGGGTGAGTAAGAATATCTTGGTTTAAATTGCTTATCTTTGAGGACTTTGAATATAAGGCCCCCATCCTTTCTTGCTTGTAGTGCTTCTACTGACAGGTCTGCTGCTATTCTGATTGGTTTTCCTTCATAGGTAGTCTGACCTTTCTCTCTTGCTGCCATTAGGATTTTTCTTTTGTGCCTACTTTGTGTAGGCAAATTACTATGTGTTTAGGGGTTGGTCTTCTCATTTGATGTTTTGTGGGGGTTCTCTGTATCTCTTGAGTTTGGCTGGTCACATCTCTGGTGAGATGGGGAAAGTTTTCTTGGATTACTTCCTGGAATACTTGCTCCAAGTTATACTCTATTTCCCTTTCTTCTTCTGGGATCCCAATCAGGCATAAGTTTGGCCTCTTGATATAATCGCACATCTCTTGTAGGCTTTGTTCTTTCTTTCTGAGTCTTCTTTCTATGTTTTTTACAGATCAGGTTAATTCCATGTTCTGGTCTTCAAGTTCTGAGATTCTTTCTTCAGCTAGAGTAATTCTGCTTTTCATGCTTGTCATCCTGCTATTTATTTCCTGGATGAAATTTTTTATTGCCCAAATCTTTGTTACAAGTTCTTTCAGTGTTGCACCTTGTCCTTCTTGAGTCCTATTCACTCTTTCCATCCATTCCCTAATCCCTGTCATTTTCTGGGGACTGTCATTGGTGACTTTCATTGTTTGGGCACCAAAGTCTGATTTTTCAGGAGTTTTTTCTTTGGTATACTTGAAAT
>NW_007116798.1:0-406 GCF_000164805.1 Carlito syrichta
CACCCTGGGGTTATTTACATTGATAAAACTCAATTTTCTAAGGCCATGACTCTCAGATCCACCACCAACTTCAGGATGACTGCACTCTCATTTTCCCATTCCAAATGCATGTGCAGTGCAGTGGCACCCTGAAAGGTCATCAGTTTGCATCTGCCCACCTATATTTATTTTCTGCATTCCCACTCAACTCTGAACCATCTATTTTATTGGAAAACTGCCCATTAGTCCAAACTAAGAACACTTGATGGGCAACAGCAGGGAACCTGTCTCCTTAGTACCCTGTTTTGACAAGACTTCTTATCATTGCTCCTCTGGTGCCCTCTGCTCTAGTGAGCAGTAACTCTGCACCATCGTTATCCAAGCCAACCTTTGATTCCAGTATTGTAGATACCTTCTCTCATTCCAA
>NW_007116799.1:0-750 GCF_000164805.1 Carlito syrichta
CATCCTTAGCCTCCTTTTCCCATGTGGTCAAGACTCAGAGCGCTGGCGCTGTTTGACGTGGAATAAAGGACTTGGCCCACAGGGGAGGATATTAATTACATCCTGCCATACCAGGATGTAGAGCACCTGGTCAGGGCAGCCACGAGGTCCATCCTGGAAAATAACATGCTTAACCTGTAAGACAAGACTTAGTGAGAAAGTGCCCTCTGGTGGCCATCCTACAGTGAAGGACGGCCATTCAGATGTGCAGAGGGTTGGAACTTTTTCCTGCAGATGACTACAATTAGATTGTCAGCACTTTATGATTAGTCATGAGGGTTAGAGGGGTAGTCAGCGTCTGTCCCATATTTTCCGTTCACACTAAAACACTTGCAAGTACAACACACGCAACTAAACTACCAACGAGAAAGTATGGTTTCCCATGGCCGTGCAGACAAAAGTGAAACTGAGCTGAGGGTAAGTCTGTGCCTTTTGGTGATCGACCTTCCTCACAGATGAGGATGACCTCGTCCTCCAGATGGGGGGGAGGGACGTCTCCCAAGACCCCCAGTCAACGACCCACCAGCGCATCCACTTAAGCCAATGCCGACCCAGATACAGAGTGGAATTCCTACAGATAATACAGATGCGCGCTTACCGAAAATGAAGTGCACTTACCTGCTGGCACTGGGACCCTCCGGGCTGGGGGGTGTCTGGGGGGGGTCTCTGGGATCCTGCACAGCTCCCAAATGTTGTACCTGAATTCAGAAT
>NW_007116800.1:0-681 GCF_000164805.1 Carlito syrichta
CTTACTCTGTCACCCAGACTGGAGTGCAGTGGCTGCTCCCGGCCACCGCAGCCTCGACCTGCTGGGCTCCGGCGAGCCTTCCACCTCAGCCTTACAAGTAGCTGGAACTACAGGTGCACACCCGGCTAATACCACACCCGGTTAATTTTTTTTTGATTTATTGTAGAGATGAGGTCTCACCAAGTTGCCTGGGTGGGTCTCAAACCCGTGGAATCAGGCAATCCACTCACCTCAGCTTCCCAAAGGTGCAGGATTACAGGCTGAGCCACCGAGCCAGGCTAGCTTGGCGACTTTTACATCACAAGGGGCAGCCATTGTCCCACATAGAAATGGATTCCAGGCAGACTGGTGGGCCACCTCCAGCCCTCAGGTAACAAAGGAGTGAAACCCAGGACTGGACATTTCTACAAACAGTTCTGAAAGATTGATTGCTTCTACCAAAAACCTTATCATCAGAAAAACAAAGGAAGAAAAATAGTACCAGTCATGTGCCTATTGTTGCTCCCAAATATTTTACATCAGGAGTGCATGAGAATGAAATAACATAACTTGATCTTTGTATAAATGCAATGTCTATATTGTTTCCCTTTTACATAGAAGCATGACACATTTTGATTTCTCATGCTTACGGAGGACTACATTTAGCGAAAACAACAACAACAACAACAACAAAAATCAAGG
>NW_007116801.1:0-766 GCF_000164805.1 Carlito syrichta
CTGAGCTCATATTGAGATCTGTTGAATCTCTGTTCTTGGTTTTGCTATCCAGTTCAAATTTTTCCCCTGCCAGCACACAAATCCTCGAGGATTTTAGCTTGAGACCTTGGTGTGAGCCTGAGATCTTCATCAACAGAGGGACTCACTAGCAGTCTGGTCAATCATTTCCATAAGAGGCATGGGATTGTGGAGGAGAGCAGTGGATGGCAATTGGCAATGAATTGATGCTTACACGTGCTTGGCAGGTGGGAAGGAAGTGTGTTCATTAGATCTGAGGCCTGTGCCAAGCTGGCCATGGCCCCTGGGAGCTCCCTTCAGGGAATAGGGATGAGGATGGCAGGTTCTCTAGGGCACCTTCCTGTTGTGGGCCATTGTCAAGGCTTACCCATACTCCTCCAGCTCCCAAGATGACTCACTTCCCCACTAAGATGCCTCTTCACTGCATGAGAGATGTCCATGCCCCTGAGAATATAATCTCTCGCTTCTGGCAAAGCCTAGCCCTGTAGGAAGCTGTGCAAGAGAAAAAGACCCTCTGGTAGACACTGGGGGTCTGGGGTCTGGCTGGACACAGAAGCGATGCAATCACTGCTTTTGACAAACGTGTCTGAATATCCATTTCCAATTTCTCTTAGCAGGTCTTTTTTTGGTTCTGTTTCTTGTCACAAAAGCTCAAGCCTTAACTGTGGATGCATCTCTGTGGTGCCTGAGGAGGGAACAAGACTTAATTAGCTGAGTTGTGTAAGTAAATGAAGTTTGGGGACCATTT
>NW_007116802.1:0-641 GCF_000164805.1 Carlito syrichta
AGTTTATATGACATTATAAGATTGTTATATCTTTATTAAATTCACTGCTCAATTTTTAATAAAAGTATATGCATTATTTATTTCCAAATTTAACACGCATATTCTCTTTAGCTGGAATGCTGATTCTAGAGGAAAACAATTTTAATAATGAACAGAACTGAAGGCTAATCTTATATTGTTTTATTCCTGTAGCATTTAAAGACCAAAAGCCTGTCTTTTAACAAGTTTCATGTTTTCAACAAATATGCTTTTTATTTTTTTAGTTTCCAAAGTTTGCTTTTCACTTGTAAATAGCATGACCATTTACAAACCTCTTTCCACTCTTCTCCACAACTTACAAAATATTTTACTGTTTATATCACCTATTAGAACTACATCTAGAATGACCCAATGACCGTCTGTATACCTAACTGAATTGTACCCCACATCTTTAAAATAGAAATTTTTAAAAAAGCATTTGTGAAGAAAGTATCTTGATTTTGCAGACGTTGCCACCTTGAGCCTTTACTCTTCAGTCATTGTCAACCCCACTGTGTTCTTTAACATCGCCATAGATGGCTAGCCCTTGGGCCGAGTCTCCTTCGAGCTGTTTGTAGACAAAGTTCCAAAGATCAGAAAACTTTCATGCTCTGAGCACTGAA
>NW_007116803.1:0-732 GCF_000164805.1 Carlito syrichta
AGTGTCTGCCTTGAATTCTGAAAGACTAGATGAAAGCTCACCCTCCATACTGGCCAGGTAGCGTGAGGGAGAAAGGTAGATATTTGCTATGTTAAGCCACAGAGTGTTGGGATATTTGTTTTTACAGCATAACATAGCCTGTCCTGACAGAGTCACTGTCTTAAAGATGTCATTGCAGAACACAGATAGCAAAGGAATTAATTTGTGACTTTCAGTTTCAAAATCTGGGGCCCATGTACACAAACAATACATTTGAATGATCAGCTAAAGATACGGGCTATCCTTTGCTAGACTAAATAAGGGTTCTTTGGACTTAGAAAAAAAGATGAGCTATCTTGGGGAAAGCAGAGTGTAGATGCCAATGTAGCCTTGAGTCTTCTTCCCCTGTGTCTCTAGGAGATGGCAGGTTTCTCTAGACACCCAAGAAAGACTTGGAGATTCAAGGTCTGAAGGAATCTGTGTGCCATTTCAGAAAAATCCTACACCTAGGAGAAGATCATATTTTTCAAAGTGTGTCTACAGCTGAGTCACTTCACAGAGTTCTCACCCTCTCATTGACACAAGATGGAAAGAAGAGGCCCATGCACCCAGAAAATTCATTAAACAGTAAAAGATGTGAAGGGAGGTCTGGCTTGCCTGAAAAAGCCTACTGTTTGGGAATAGGGAAGAGTGTAGTAGCTCTCCCCAGTGACTCTGTAACTAACTAATTACACAAGACCTCTCCGGCTCCAG
>NW_007116804.1:0-707 GCF_000164805.1 Carlito syrichta
AACCTCAGAATTATAGGGAAGTCCAACTTTATTAAAAGAAACTAGAGGTTTATAAAAATGTGCTTGGAATATCAGCCTGTTATATGTCATAACAAAAATACTCATTGGGTAGATCCAATATTGTTTGGACAAGATTGAATTCCATTTTTAGATTTCAATTTCCTTTCCCACAAACTCTATGAAATACAGTATGTGGCATATTTATAGTGACCCTTTTGAAGAATGTTGCACTCTGCACCCTTTAATAAATCTAAATGGGGTGGTCTCCCCCTCACTTCACTGAGTAAATAAATGATTCCCCCTCACCTCACTGAGTAAATAGATGGCCCTGACGGTCAGGGAATTAGGCACTGTATCCCTTCCCTACCCGTGTTTTATAGCTTTGAGCCTTCCAGCTCCTGTAGCAGAGGCTCTTTGAAGACTGTTATAGGTAACAAAGACGATATTTAGGGCCATCTGGTGATGCCATTCAATTTATGTCATTGACAAGACTTGTAAATAAGAAAGCGCCATTTTCAAAAGCAATCATGAAATTTACTATGAAAACGACAAGCCGTGGCCCCCTCTGCCCCTGTTTTTGTCTAGTGTACCTGCAGGGCCTCTTCACATCAGGATAATTTTCCAGCACTCTGTGTTTCAAAACACTCTGCAAAATTAACCCATTTATTCTCCGAGAACCAGGGGACAGGGTTAGCAATAAAGAGAAG
>NW_007116805.1:0-745 GCF_000164805.1 Carlito syrichta
GAACTAAGAGTACTTTAATAGGTCACGAATGGGATAGTGCAGCTCAAGGGTGCCACACGCTGTGTGACGGTAACTCCACCGTAGAGTAAGAATGCATTACTTTGTGAATTCACTGGTTGCATTCTGAAATGTTTCTCCTTTTCAAATTTGTGTGTTGTACCAAACACAATGGCTCTGCCAAACGCACTGACGAAAAAGAGCCAACTGACTTCATGGAGCTTGTTTTGAATGCCAATCTCCCTTGGAAAATGCAATGTGAAAAGTGGGATGCCCTGTCATTTTGTGGCCCTGATTTGTCTAACGCAGTCTCGCATGCCGAAATTCCTTCTTCTCACGTGCTCCCTTTCATGTTTATTACGCTCTACCGGGTGACTGCTTTGCCTGTGTGGCTTGTCAGCCTGAAACATTCAGGAATGCTCAACTCCACTGTGCCACAATGACTCACCCGAGACATTCACAGTTACTTGTGTGAAAGCATCATGTGTGACCCTGGACAATTCCTGTCTTCTTTGTTGAGAACTTTTCCTGTCATGCGAAAGCAACTGCTCCGTGGATTGCTGTTCGGAATAGCCTTTCTTAGGACTGTAGAGAATAGGCATCTTCTTCGGTTAAGTCTGTTCCAAATGTGTGCTGCTCTGATATCTCTTTACTATGAGTCTTATTCTTCACTGCTGCCTGATGTAATACCTCATTGTCACTCTTTCCCCTTGATTTGCTTTCCTTTACCATAGAGCACCTTTGCTTA
>NW_007116806.1:0-852 GCF_000164805.1 Carlito syrichta
CTATAGCTACATGGCTGAGGCCTGTAAAGGCCCATCTGGAAGATCGCCTCTGACATAGGATATCAGTTATACCCATAATATTGGCGTGTGATTAGTGACCAGTGTGCATACATGGCAGTAAAACTTATAAGTAAATCTCAATACACCTGATGGAAAGTGCATAGCAGAATTATTTCTCTCTGTCTAAGTTTTACTTCTTTCTAGATATTTTTTAACTTCTATTTCCTGGTAGACTAGTTAGTCAGCTTTGGAAAGCTGTTTCCCCTAGGGCTAAGAATAGAAACTAAATTACCATGATAGTTTTGTCACCCTGCCCCTAGCCAGGCAGAACGGTTTCTTTTGTTTCGTTAATTACCGAAACTCTGTCTGCTTCAGCCCATGGCTGCCATCTTGGCAGCCATGCATTTCCTTGTTCAAGAGTGTGACAGCTACTATTTGATTTTTAGAGTGGACTTGTTAGGATAAAATATATACATATACACTCATAGTTGCGTAAATTTATGCTTGCTGTTTTGTTTCCTTTTGCTACATTACTCAAATATAATAGTTACTATACGATTTATAAAAGAATTAACGATAAGGTATTAGCTTAATAGGATATAGCATAGTATTAAAATCCAATAACTAGATCATATAAAAATTAAAGTTTAGACATATGAAACATATGAATTATAGTAAAGTTTGGTAGTTTAAGAATAAGTTTTAACTGAGTTATAAGCATTACATTAAATCATAATAGGTAATAGTATAACTGACAGTTAAGTCATTTACTAAACTTATAGATTATAGTATAGTGTTAAGTTGATGATATTATCTTTAAAAAATATTGGGGAGTCAGTGAACTTGGGATTG
>NW_007116807.1:0-454 GCF_000164805.1 Carlito syrichta
CTAGAGTTTGTCAGCTAAAGCTGATGGTTCTACTTGTGATGTAGCAATGAGAATACACTAGTGACTGATGAAAACAGAGGTGTGACCAGGATAGAAACCAGATTGTATTTGGGCTGGTGACTTGGAAAACAAAACCCAGGCTACTGTTTCAAGAAACTTGACTTTTAAGGAAAGAAGAGAAATGACATAGTAAGACATAGGCTCAGTCTCCTTTTGTTGTTGGTTCGGCATAGAACATCACTTTAAAAAAAATTTAATATAAAGATGTGGGATACATTTCAGGGTTAGGTATATAAACATTGATCATGCAGGTACCCTTGTTGATGAAGTATGCCCCTCCCTCCCCCTGACAGTTTCCCACTACTGCCAATCCCTTTTCTTATAGTATGATAATTGTTCATGACCCACTTATGAATGAGAACGTATGGTACTTCTGTTCTTTGTTTCTGTGATA
>NW_007116808.1:0-532 GCF_000164805.1 Carlito syrichta
AAATGTCTTGTAGAATTCTGCTGGCAAGCCATCTGGACCAGGGCTTTTTTTTGTAGGAAGTTTTCTTATTATGTGGTTGATTTCCTTGATTGTTATTGGTCTATTTAGGCTCTCAATTTCTTCTTGTTCCAACCTAGGTATGTTGTGTGATGTCAGAAAGTCCTCCATTTCCTTAAGGTTTTCAAGTTTGTTTCCATACAAGTGTATGTAGTAGTCTCTAATCATCTTTTGTATTTCTGCAGGGTCAGATGTGACTTCATCTTTTGTGTTTCTGATTATGCTTACTTGGTTTTTTTCTCATTTTTTCTTGGTCAGTCTAGATGGGGACCATTGATCTTGTTTATCCTTTCAAAGAACCAGTTTTTTGTTTCATTGATTTTTTTGTATTATCTTTTTGTCTTCTATGTCCTGGATTTGGGCTTTTTATTTTGGTGATCTGGATTCTTCTGCTGAAATTATGGTTTTTGTGGTCTTTGCTTTTCCAGCTCTCTTAGGTGGCTTGTTAGGCTGTTAATTTGTGTTCCTTCCATTT
>NW_007116809.1:0-321 GCF_000164805.1 Carlito syrichta
GATTAAACACATGCTTGTGTGATTTAACTCAGACATTAACATATCCTGTGTGTATGTTTTCCCCTT
This sequence comes from Carlito syrichta, assembly GCF_000164805.1. Lineage (NCBI taxonomy): Eukaryota > Metazoa > Chordata > Mammalia > Primates > Tarsiidae > Carlito > Carlito syrichta. The sequence continues at coordinate 67 of NW_007116809.1, forward strand.
TGTGAGATTTTTGTCCTATATAAGAGGAATCCGGTAAAATAAATTTGCTCTCTCTTGTTCTTTGCTACCTGAGAGGGTGTCCTCCCAATCCCGCTGTTTCTCTGTCTCTTTCTTTTCTCATTCCCTCCCCCCAACTCAGGCCCTGATCAGCGGAGGCTGGACCCCGAAGAGTGGTGTCCGAACAGGGACCTGAGTACTGGGGATTGGCATTGGCTGGAGAGGAACCCTCATGGAAGCCGGCATTTTTTGTGTGCA
>NW_007116810.1:0-1211 GCF_000164805.1 Carlito syrichta
GTCCGCCATCCACGCCAGGCGCTTGGATCCCAAGAGATCCGGCCTCTGCGGGGGTTGTGAGACCTTGGCGGTCGTCGTCGCTGGCACCCCCAGAGCCATCCTGGGACCCGGCGGCCTTTCGAAGGAGGAACGGGGGCGGCTCCGGGGGTTCCCAAGGCGGCTCCACTTCTGCGTTGGTCAGGCTGCCTGGAAAATCCCTTGAGCGCTCCGCGAATCTGGAGCCTTCCGTCGCTTGGCGGGCGTGGGGGTGGCGGTGACGCCGGGGGCAGAAAAACGGTCGCAGGGTATTGTCGCTCCGCGGGACCCCCGCGAGCCCCTCCCAGCCTCCCGCGAGGAGGCGCGGGCGCCTCCTCGTACCAGTGATCCCGTGTCCCTGCCCTCCCGCTGCTGGCTGGGGTCACTGGGGGGCTGACGTGGGGAGTCCTGGGTGTCCTTTTCCAGGGCGGCGCCAAAAGGGGTGGCGGAGCCAGAGTTGAAGAGCCGGGGTGCAACCGGCAGGTGGCGCCGTTCTCGGGGCGTCAGGTCTCCCATCCAAGGGCTCGGCGGGAGCGTCCCTGCTTAGCTTTCCCAGCCGGTGGGGCATCCTGCGCCTGCGCGCCATGAAGCGCCCCGCCGCCCGGGTCGCCGAGGGCGCGCCTTCAAGGGCCGGCTCCGCGCAGTGCCCAATAGGGCCCCCGGAGGCCCGTCGGCAGGGCGCCGGGAGAGACGGGCGTGCGGGCCATGCAGTGGGAGAGCGGAAGCCGAGCCCTTCGGGACACAGACACCCTCCCGCTTGTCAGCCGGCGGCCGGATCACCTAGCCCGCAGCCCGCCCCACCCAAAAAGGCACACACGTGCACACGCACGCTCTCAGGCACGCCCGCGGAGACTCGGACGGCGAACCCTCCCCTGGGAGAGAGACAGAGAGAGAGGACAAAGCAGGACAGGAAAATTGAGAAGACGCGACAGTGGCTCAGACACACATCAATACCAGGAGAAAAAGAGACGCAGCGCGGAGAGAAAAAGGCAGAAAGATACAGAGAGACAGGAAAGAGGCAGACAGTGTTTGGGGAGGGCCCAATGCCTGGGGAAGCCTCTCGACCGCAGCATTGCCTGGTCGTGAGGTCTCCCATCCAAGCGCTCCCCCGGAGCCACCCTGCTTACCATCCCAGCCCGGGGCGCATCCTGCGCCTTTGCGCCCTGAGGCGCCCTGCAGGCGGCAGCCGGGATGCG
>NW_007116811.1:0-399 GCF_000164805.1 Carlito syrichta
CCAGACTGGAGTGCAGTGGCCGCTCCCGGCCACCACAGCCTCGACCTGCCGGGCTCCGGCGATCCTTCCTCCTCAGCCTTCCAAGTGGCCGGAATTACAGGCATGCGCTACCATGCCCGGCTGATTTTTTGATTTATTGTAGAGATGAGGTCTCTCTGCCCAGGCGGGTCTCGAACCCGCGGGCTCAGGCAATCCACTCACCTCAGCCTCCCAAAGGCGCGGGATTACAGGCTGAGCCACCGAGCCCGGCTCCCTGCAATTTCTAAGGTTCTTATAGTTTAAGGTTTTATGTTTAGGTCTTTGATCCGTTTAGAGTTGATTTTTGTGTATGAGGATAGGTAGGGGTCTTGATTTAGTCTTCTGCATGTGGTTAGCCAGTTTTCCCAGCACCACTTACCG
>NW_007116812.1:0-746 GCF_000164805.1 Carlito syrichta
GGTTACTTGGAAGGCTGAGGCGCAAGGATCGCCGGAGCCCAGCAGGTCGAGGCTGCGGTGGCCGGGAGCGGACACTGCACTCCAGTTTGGGTGACAGAGTGAGACTCCAACTCAAAAAAAAAGATGTCAGGGAAAGAACTAACAAGGTAGTGGAAGGAGAAAGACTGGACATATGTTGAGAGTCAATAAAGCACAGTGAAACAAACCACAGCGAAAACTATGTACTGACTATAAATACAGCTTTCAAGAAATAGCTGAGTGGAAATTAAGAAATGCGGATAGCTTATTCAGGAATGAGGAAAAATGAAGTATAGAATAGGATGAAGTCAAAGACCAAGAATAATCAACAAAGGCTATGACAGGCCCCTGCACTTGTCAGCATGGATGAGGCTTTTTAATACATCATCCCAAGTAAGTATTAAAACTTGCTATTCTAAATTACAAGAGAGCCTTTCCAGCTAACTTATGCCCAAAGATATCTAAGAGAAGGTCTAAGTCTTTAAATTGGTCCGTTACAAAATTTCTAATCCTTCACGCGGCAGATTTCCATACCATTTTCTACACTTGGGTGTCTCCCCTAAATGGGAACTTATTCAAAATAAACTTTAGAAATGATAGAGTGAACTCAAAGTTTCACAAGTGAAGTATCAGGAAACTAGACTGCTGCAAGAAATCTTTCAGTATTTCTGACTAAAAAAAAAAAAAAACAAACTTCCTTCTTCCATGTTCTTCTCTGCACTATCATC
>NW_007116813.1:0-335 GCF_000164805.1 Carlito syrichta
TATGCTGGCTGTGGGTTTCTTGTAGATGGCTTTTACTATTTTGAGGTATGTTCCCCATATGCCTAGATGTTCAAGGGTTTTTACCAAGAAGGGTTGCTGGATTTTATCAAAAGCTTTTTCTGCATCTAATGATATGATCATGTGGTTTTTGTTTTTCACATCTGTTGATGTATTTAATTACATTTATGGTTTTGCGAATGTTGAACCAGCCTTGCATGCCAGGAATGAAGCCTACTTGGTCATGGTGGATGATTTTTGAGATGTATTGCTGAATCCAGTTTGCTAGGATCTTGTTGAGAATTTTACCATCTATGTTCATCAAAGATATTGGCCTG
>NW_007116814.1:0-799 GCF_000164805.1 Carlito syrichta
AAAAATAGAAAGATCACAAGTTAACGGACTAACAAATATCCTAAGGGAGGTGGAAAGGCAAGACCACCAAATCCCTAACTTTAACAGAAGAATGTAGATCACAAAAGTAAAGGCCCAAATATGGGACATAGAAAATAAAAATGTAATAGAAAAAAACCAGTGAAACAAAAAGCTGGTTCTTTGAAAGAATAAGCAAGATTGATGGACCATAACCAGAATAGATTGATGGACCTCTAGCCAGAATGATGAAAAAAATAAAGAGAGAAAATGTCCAAATAAACAAAATCAGAAATGCAAAAGATCAAGTCACAACAGACCCTGAAGAATTACAAAAGATTATCAGACATTAGTATGGAAGCAAACTTGAAAATCTAAATGAAATGTAGGACTTTCTAACATTGCACAGCTTCCCAATGTTGAAACAAGAAGACATTGACATACTGAATAAACAAATAACAACCCAGGAAATTGACTTTGTCATAAGACAACTACCTACAAACAAAAGCCCTGGAACAGATGGTTTCCAAAACATACAAGTAACTGATACCAATCCTATTGGAAGTATTTCAGGCAATTGAGTAAGATAGAACTTTCCCCAAATCATTTTATGAAGTTAACACCACACTGATACCAAAACTGGGCAAATACCCAACAAAGAATGAGAACTACAGGCCAATATTTCTGGTGAGTATCTATGCAAAATTTCTTTAGAAGATTCTATTAAATCAGATCTAACAACATATCTCAAAAATCATTTGCCATGACCAAGTAGGCTTCATCCCCAGGATGCAAGGCTGGT
>NW_007116815.1:0-742 GCF_000164805.1 Carlito syrichta
AAGGTATACACTTTCTCTTCTTCTTTCTGACCAGTCTTATTCCACCCATGGTTTTAAAACCCTTTTCCCTTTTTGTAAAATTATGTACTAAAAAGTGAACAATTTAAAAGCCAATTCAAAAGTGAACAAACATAATTTAGCAGATTAGAGCTCTACAACATCTTATTAAATGGGCTTATGAAATGTGCTTTTGTGTGAGGAAGAGAGTGGCTCAAATGTAGAAGTCACATACCCACTGTCCTATACAGTGGGTATAATGGGCCATTTACTGAGATGAGACCTCTTGGAAGCTTCTAGCTCAGTCTTGGTCACTCATTCACCAGAATTTTCCCATGTCTCTGCATCTGGCTCTGGCTTCTGCCAGCTCTGTTCAGTCCTTGCTTCCTCAACTGCTAGGACTTGCATAGATGCTCTTGATTTGGGGGTTCATGAAACAGTTTCCTCATGATGGCGCTGTTGCTCAAGACGAATCTAACTGGTCTTGTCTACACCAGCCTATCAACTTGGTAAAAAGGTGCCACAACAAGGCATAGCAAGCATTGTGGTTATGTTGCATTTTTGCTCAATTTATGAAAACTTCCTTCACTGTTAGCATTCTTTAGACTTCCCTTTAATGTGAAACTCTGATCCCTGTGGAGCACCTTCAGTTTTTTTCTTCCTGAGCTCGACAATAAACCAAACAGTTAGCTGGGTGTGATGGCATGAGCCTGTAGTTTCAACTGCCTGGAATGTTGAGGTGGAA
>NW_007116816.1:0-713 GCF_000164805.1 Carlito syrichta
CACCAGAGTAACTAGGCAGCGTTGCGACGTTCCCCAGGTAAACTCTCAAGAGTCTGTTTACAAGAAATCCCAAAGTGTCTCTAGAGATGCACAGCCAAGCTGCTGTAATCTGGGTCAGACATGACACAAGGGAGGGGTACAGCAAAGCACACCATCAATAAGAGCAGAAGCCGGGGTCAGTGGCTCAGCCTGTAATCCCACGCCTTTGGGAGGCTGAGGTGAGTGGATTGCCTGAGCCCGCGGCTTCAAGACCTGCCTGGGCAGGCGAGACCTCATCTCTACAATAAATCAAAAAATTAGCCGGGCGTGGTAGCGCGCGCCTGTAATTCCGGCTACTAGGAAGGCTGAGGCGGAAGGATCATCGGAGACCAGCAGGTCGAGGCTGCGGTGGCCAGAAGCAGTCACTGCACTCCAGTCTGGGCGAAAGAGTGAGACTCCAACTCAAAAAATAAATAAATAAATAAGAGCAGAACGTGTGTTCATAATTCAGGGGAAATTATTTCGCTTAGCAAAAAACATTTTAAGGGTCAGCACTAAATTGCCCACTTTGAGAAACTCAGAAAAAATAAAAAGGAGATTTTAAAACTGGCAGTGTCTCACTGTAGTTTGTGGCTGACTGGAGCCCTTTCTTGGCTAGTATTCAAATATCTTTTATCTTCATGTAATCTAATATATTTATTACTATAGTCAATGCCTTAATGACACTATCAGCT
>NW_007116817.1:0-834 GCF_000164805.1 Carlito syrichta
CATACTGTATGCTGTACAGGCCACACAGTCTTTGTGACATCTAAACTCTCTGCTTATAGTGTGGAAGCACACAGATAATATATAAGTGAATGGAGGTGGTTGTATTCCAATAAAACTTTATTTGTAAAAACAGGTAGTGGATCTGATTTGGTCCACCTGTCACATAGTGACCCAACCCTGCAATATAATATTTCACTGAAGAAATATGCTACAATTAATTTTTCCAGTTTTATAATATGATGATTCATTTTTGTTGTCAACTTGACAGGATTAAGAAATATGCAGATAGCCGGCAAAGTATTATTTCTGGGTATGTCTGTGAGGGTGTTTTCAGAAGAGACTAGCCTTTGAATCAGTGGATTAAGTAAGGAAGATTTGCCCTCAGTGTAGCCAGGCTCTATTCAATCTGCTGAGGGCCCAGAAAGGAAAATTCGTGCGCTCTCTCTTTTCTGGGTTTGGGATGCCCTTCTTCTGCCCTTGGATATCAGAACTCCAGGTTTTCTGGCCTTTGGTCTCTAGAACATGCATCAGCTACCTACTCCCACACTTCCCGCTGGGTTTCCAGGACAACAGCCTCTTACTGAGAATCATACCGTCAGCTCCCCCAGTTCTGAGGCCTTCAAATTTGTACGGAGCCATGCTGTGAGCTTCCTTGTTTCTTCAGCTTACAGATGGTGTGTTGTGTGACTTCTAATCTCCATTAACTGTGTGAGCCAATTCTCATAATGAATCCCCTGTTGTGTATTTATGTTGATGTCGATCTATATCTATATTATCTATCTATATCTATATCTATACCTATATCTATGTATGTCTATATCTATGTCCCATTGG
>NW_007116818.1:0-849 GCF_000164805.1 Carlito syrichta
ATAATTTTATCAAAATACTATCAAAATTATTGTTCAGGGAGGGAAGATTTTTAAATGTACTGTTTTTATTATATTAGGCATGCATTATGTCAACTTTGCATCTCACTGTAAATGTAGACATTAAAAATATTTTATATATAAGATAATCTCTCAGATGATTATTTTTGTTTCATTTTATTCTCATATTCATTCAACAAACACTTGAGTCTAGATTATATGATCAATATTAGATATACAAAGTAGAATAAGACATGATTTTTATCTTCAAACAGGTTAAAAAGAATATATTTAGATGGATACAAACAAATTAATATGCTAAGAAGAAAAATAAACAGAGAAGAGAGTTGGTGGTTGCTTTAAACAGATACAGTGGCATGGGGAAGTTAGGAGAGTCTTGGAGGGGCAAGGCCCACTGGGCATGGCCGCAGTTGGACATGGCCAAAATAGTAGACTCCGTGGAGAAGGGACTGCTGGAGGGAGCCAAGTGTGGAAGACCTTCAAATGCTGCGATAAAGGGCATCTGTGAAAAGAGGTTGAGACATTCAAAAGTCTCAGAAAGACAGGATCTGAGAACACTAGATGCCATTAGCTCATCTTACTACAGAGCAATGCAGTGTGGTCTGAGTGCGTTTATAATCATGGCATTTAAACATTTTCATTAGATAGTTCTTAAAAGGTTGTTTTTTCTTTGAGTTGGAGTCTCACTCTGTCACCCAGACTGGAGTGTAGTGGCTGCTCTCGGCCACTACAGCCTTGACCTGCTGGGCTTCAGCAATCCTTCCGCCTCAGCCTTCCTAGTAGCTGGAACTACAGGCATGCGCTACCATGCCCGGCTGATTTTTTATTTAT
>NW_007116819.1:0-776 GCF_000164805.1 Carlito syrichta
GGGTACTTTTATATGACAGCTTGACTGGGCAAAGGAATGCCCAGATAGCTGATAAACATTATTTCTGAATGTGTCTGTGAGGGAGTTTTCAGAAGAGATTCACATTCAAATAAGTAGACTGAGTAAAGAAAATCCTTCCTTACCAATATGGGCACACATCATCCAATCTTTTGAGGGTCCAAACAGAACAAAAAGGCATAGAAAGTATGATCTCTCTCTCTCTCTCTCTCCCCCACCCCCCCCCGCCTTCAGCTGGCACAGCTCTCACCTCTTCCTGTCTCTAACATCTGAAGTCATAGTTGTTGGGCCTGTGGGACTTACATAATTGGCTCTTCTGGTTCTTAGGCTTTCAGACTTGGACTAAATTGCAACACTGACTTTCCTGGTCCTCCAGCTTGCAGATGGCAATGGTTGGGGTTGAATTTCTCAACCTCCATAATCATGTGGCCAATTTACATAATAAATCTCTTTCTCTTTCTCTTTCTCAGGGGCCCTAACTAATACAGACATCTAAACAAAACAAAACAAAACAAAACACTGTATTGGAAAATTAGAAAATGTGCTACTTTGAGGAACTAAATTGCCCTTGCAAAAGTGTTCATTATCTTAATTAAAATAATAGACATAATCTCTATTTATAGAAAAAAGATACATCTTGGAGAAAAAGAATGGAGAATTCGTTTATTATTCGCATATATCTATAGAGAGAGAATACCTTCTCTCTTTGTATGAATCAGTTTTGCATTTTCTATAAATGAATACCTCAGTCTCGGTAA
>NW_007116820.1:0-607 GCF_000164805.1 Carlito syrichta
AGGATGCAAGTTGTTAATTGTTTGATTTCAGCCACATTGAGGTATGAATAAAGGAGATGTTTTAGGGAATGGAGAAGGAATAATTGCCCCTAAGTTATTTATTAACAACATAATTCAGCAAAGTCCTCTCACAGGCTTGGCAGTGTCCTGGTGCTAAAGATACTTAGTGGAACTGGGTATGAGATGAGTGCTGTATCTGACATAGGTACCCATGTGGGAGAAGGATGCGTGCCTCTGCTTAGGGATTCAGGACATTTTCACAGAGGACGTGGGTTGGGAAGTGGATCATTTGAGATGAGAAGAAGGCTGCTTGAAGGGCAGGCTCTTCCAAGAGGTGAGCAGGTGTGAGGGCCAGCAGGAGGCAGGAAGGCAGGGGAACACTGGGTTTCCATGTGGCTGGTGGGGAAGGTCGATTGGAATGAGATGAGCAGCTATATCACCAGGAAGACAGGTGATGGTGGATGAGTGGCTGTGTGCATGTTCTGTGTGTGAGCAACAAGCAGCGAGGAAACAGGAAGAAAGAGAAGATCACAGTTGCTTCTGGAAAGATAAGTGATACAGCAGTGTGCAGTATGCACACTGACGAGGTGGAGGGGCAGTGGTGGGG
>NW_007116821.1:0-525 GCF_000164805.1 Carlito syrichta
AGGTCACTCAGTATTATAGACTCTAGTTCCATCCAGGTTGCTGCAAAATTCATGATTTTGTTCTTTTTAATGGCTGTGTAGTATTCCATCGTGTATATGTACCACATTTTTTAACCCAGTCCTCTATTGATGGACAGCATGGTTGCTTCCAGGTTCTTGCTATTGTGAACAATGCTGCAATAAACATACGTGTGCAGGTATCTTTTTTATAGAGTGATTTGAGTTCTTCAGGGTATATTCCCAGTAGGGGGATTGCAGGGTCATATGGGAGGTCAATATTTAGAGCTTTTAGGAATCGCCATACTGTTTTCCACAGAGGTTGTACTAGTTTGCACTCCCACCAACAGTGTAGAAGTGTTCCCTTTTCGCCACACCCTCTCCTGAAACTGTTATTTTTTGAGTTGTTGATAATTGCCATTCTGACTGGAGTTAGGAGGTATCTCAGTGTGGTTTTGATTTGCATCTCTCTGATGATTAGTGAGGTTGAACATTTTTTCATGTGTCTGTTGGCTACTCCGATGTCTT
>NW_007116822.1:0-628 GCF_000164805.1 Carlito syrichta
CAGAAATGATGTCAAGATGGTGGGGTTGGCACACCTACTGCATACAGCAGGAGCAACACGCTGCCTCCTTTGCTTACAAAAGTATTCAGCCAGTTTATTGACCACCAGAAAATCAATGGGGAGAAAGGGGGTGTCACTTGGGACCCAGGGTTGTCTCAAATGTACTGGTTGTCTCAAATGTGCTTTCTTCAAATGTGAGACTCTTCTTATCTAGTGTGTATATAAAGTCAGACAAACTCAAGTTTTATTTTTATAGATGAATAAACTGTATCAAGGTGGCAAATTTAACTTTATAATAAGCAAAATTGAATAGCTTTATCATACAGCATATCTGTATCATATATAGATACAGATCATTCTACATGTGACATATTTTCATTTTTGTTTAATAGTGAAGAGGAGAAACTCCAGAGCTTCTATGAACTTTTGGCCCAAAATAAAGGGCACATTGCAGTGTTAGCAATGAATGTAGGTCCAGTGAGTGAGCTATGGTGTTGCCTGAGTGGACAGAATACAGGTGGTCATGTGTGGCCATGGATGGACATGGATGGTGCCATGGTTTGATTTGCACCCCTCCAAGCTCATGTGTTGAAGTTTCCACCTCTAGTATACCATCATGTCTCCATAT
>NW_007116823.1:0-649 GCF_000164805.1 Carlito syrichta
GCTTGACTCCTGTGATTAGTGCTACAGGGGATATAGGATTGCAGAAATCTTCAACGTACTGATCATATTTCCTATGAAAATATACCCAGCAGTGAGGTGCCAGGTCACACAATAGGGCTATTTATCATTTTTTGAAGAAACTTCTACAGTAATCCACAATGGCTGTACTAATTAACATTCCCACCCACAGTGTGCAAGGGTTCCCTTTCTCCACACCCTCAACAGCACTATCTTCCATCTTTTTGATAACAGTCATCCTAGCAGGTATGAGAGTATAACTCATTGTGGTTTTAATTTGTATTTCCTTGAGGATGAGTGATATTAAAGACATTTTAATAGATCTGTTGGCCGTTTGTATGTCTCTTCCTTTGAGAAATGTTTATTCAAGTATTTTTGCCTGATTTTTAAACTGGCTGTTTTCTTGCTATTGGGTTGCTTGAGTTTCTTATATATTTTGGACATGAACTGCTTATCAGATATATGGTTTACAGATAATTTCTCCCAATTTGTAGTTGCTTCTTCACTCTGTCAATCATATCCTTGGCTGGGCAGAAGCTTTTTAATTTGATATAATCCCATTTACCTATTTTTGGCTTGTGTTGAACATGTTTTGAGGGTAAAATGTTGAAAGTCATTGCCAAAACCTATG
>NW_007116824.1:0-774 GCF_000164805.1 Carlito syrichta
CGAACGGACTAAATGCGCCACTGAAAAGACATAGAATGGTAAAATGGATAAAATATCAGCAGGCAACAATCTATTGCTTTCAAGAGACTCACCTCACTAGAAAGGACACCCACAGACTCAAAGTAAGAGGATGGGAAACAAACTTTCAGGCGAACGGAATACAAAAGAAAGGAGGAGTAGTGATCTTAATTTCAAACAAAATACCCTTCAAGCTATTAAAAATCAAAAACGATACAGAAGTCCATTACATAATGATAAAAGGCTCAATCCATCAACAAGAAATATCTATCCTAAACATATATGCACCCAACATAGATGTGCCAACTTTCATAAAGCAACTTCTTGGAAAACTAAAGAAAGATATTGACTCTAACACTGTCATAACTGGAGACTTTAATATCCCACTCACAACCCTAGACAGATCATCAGGACAAAAAATCAGCAAGGAGATCCGGAACCTCAATGTGACTCTGGACCAAATGGACTTAATTGATACTCACAGAACACTCCATCCAAAGACCACAGAATACACATTCTACTCATCACCACATGGAACATATTCTAAGATCAACCACATACTCGGCCATAAATCAAGCATAAGCAAATTTAAAAGGACTGAAATTCTACCATGTACCTTCTCGGACCACAGTGGAATAAAAATAAACATTGACACCAACAAAGTCCCCCCAAACCCACAAGACATGGACACTAAACAGCATGATGCTAACAGCTCTGGTCATGATGAATCAAACAGAGATCAAAGATACCTGGAAA
>NW_007116825.1:0-597 GCF_000164805.1 Carlito syrichta
TGACTGTTAATGTCAATGAAGAGAAAGTCATTTTCATCTTTGTGTCAAAGCAAATCATTTGTTTTGTAAAAAACTTCTGTATAATTTAAATGGATTTCACAGTGCAAACAGAAAATAATTGGTTTTGAGAATACTAAACTTTAAAAAATTATTATATTTAAGATCCAACTGAAAAGAAAAAACAGTATGGTGATCAGGGTCTTCTGAGTAACATCCACACTGGTCAAGATCCACATGCCCCATGCCATAGTCTAAATGTTTGTGTCCCCCTCCAAATTTATATGTTGAAACCTAACCCTCAAGGTAGTAGACGGAGCTAGGGTGTTTGGGAAGCAATTAGGTCAAGAGGGCAGAGTCCTTATGAATTAGATTAGCCTTTATAAAGGAGACCCTAGAGAACTTCCTTCTTCCTTCCACTGTTTGAGGTCACAGCAAGCAGTTTTCTAAGAATAAGGAAGTTGCCAGATCCTTGATCTTCTACTTTCCAGCCTCCAAAGCTGTGAGAAATAAGTTTCTGAATTTAATAAGCTACCCAGTCAATGGTATTTTGTTATAGCAGCCTTAATGAACTGACAATCACAAGAAACTTTGCTCTTT
>NW_007116826.1:0-822 GCF_000164805.1 Carlito syrichta
CCCACCCTTGGTCAGTGCTGGTCACCGACATCTCACTATGACTGTTTCATAAGCAGCAAACAAATCTATCACAAGCAACCCATAGGTAGAAGACATAATGTGGATGAAAGTGTAGGGTCTGCTAGTGCCTTGACCCCCTTCCTAAAAGTAGGAAATTTCCCACTTTATGAGTCTTCACATAAGGCAAAGCCCACCTCCCTATGTAGAGCTGACAAGGCCATATACTCATCCTTCCAGTCACCCTCCAGCATGACATGGGTGCTTAATTTAGATTCTTCCACTATGACATTCCCACCAAGGCCCCTATAACAGTTAGAGGCAATAAGAAGATGGGGCAGCAAAGGAGGAATTTTGGCAACAGGAGGCAGCAGCAACACTGAGTTTCCAAAGGCAACAGCAACAGCTATGCTGTCAGTGGTTGAGCCTAGACCTCAGCAACATGTGGTCACATTACTGTCACCAGATGGGTTTCTATCATGATTCTTAGCTATGCCTTTTATGTTACCTAGTCTTCTTTGTTCCTATGTAAGGAACCTTCCCATCAGTTCGGTAAACAACCTTCCCATCAGTTTGGTAAACTAACCAATATGCTTTCAATAACTCCCTTTTCTGCTTGAATTAGTCAGAACTGCCCTGTTACCTGCAATTAAAAACCCTGACTGAGGCAATTAATAATAAGTAGCAGTAACCAATTATACTTTATAAAATCTTTTTACCTTAGTAGTTGATTGTTCTTTTATATAATATGCCATTATGGTCTTAAGTAACATCTACTTTATACATGGTGGTAGATTCTGACAGCAACAAAATAACTTCAAATTT
>NW_007116827.1:0-591 GCF_000164805.1 Carlito syrichta
TCTCCATTCTTTTTTCTCCAGACTTATCTTTTTTCTATAAATAGAGATTATGTCTATTATTTTAATTAAGATAATGAACACTTTTGCAAGGGCAATTTAATTCCTCAAAGTAGCATATTTTCTAAGTTTCCAATACAGTGTTTTGTTTTGTTTTGTTTAGATGTCTGTATTCGTCAGGGCCCCTGAGAGAGAGAGAGAGAGATTTATTATGTAAATTGGCTACATGATTATGGAGGTTGAGAAATCCAACCCCAACCATTGCCATCTGCAAGCTGGAGAACCAGGAAAGTCAGTGTTGCAATTTAGTCCAAGTCTGAAAGCCTAAGAACCAGAAGAGCCAATTATGTAAGTCCCACAGACCCAACAACTATGACTTCGGATGTTAGAGACAGGAAGAGGCGAGAGCTGTGCCAGCTGAAGTGGGGGGAGAGAGAGAGAGAGAGATAGAGAGATCATACTTTCTATGCCTTTTTGTTCTGTTTGGACCCTCAACAAATTGGATGATGTGTGCCCATATTGGTGAGGAAGGATTTTCTTTACTCAGTCTACTTATTTGAATGTGAATCTCTTCTGAAAGACTCCCTCACAGAC
>NW_007116828.1:0-731 GCF_000164805.1 Carlito syrichta
GAACCTGCTCCAACGCATGGCCAGGCAGCCCCGTGCACCCAACAACTCCCGGCTCACCAACGACCCTAGCCGAGGCTCATTTTGATAATTTTAAATAACACCTCAGCAAAGAAAAATTACATGCAATAAAATTAGTACAAATTTACAACTAAATTAAGACAAATCTAATAAAACACCAAAGCTTATCATAGCAGCTTAGGAGGTTCTTAAAGGAAAATCTATAGATCCAAAGACTCATATTAGAAAAGAAAAAAAATGTGCAAATTATTAGCAGTATTTCTTTCAAGAAATTAGAAGCCGGACTCGGTGGCTCAGCCTGTAATCCCGCGCCTTTGGGAGGCTGAGATGAGTGAATTGCCTGAGCCCGCGGGATCGAGACCCACCTGGGCAGGCGAGACCTCATCTCTACAATAAATCAAAAAATTAGCTGGGCGTGGTAGCTCATGTCTGTAATTCCGGCTACTCGGAAGGCTGAGGCAGAAGGATCGCTGGAGCCCAGCAGGTCGAGGCTGCGGTGGCCAGGAGTGGCCACTGCACTCCAGTCTGGGCGACAGAGTGAGACTCCAACTCAAAAAAAAATTAGAAAAGTGAAAAGGAGATCTAGATAAAGTAATAGTAATAAATATGCTAAACAAAGTTAGCAAACCATGCAATAGCAAATAAAGTAAGAATGATGTGAATATTTTATGTAAGTAAATTTAGACACATAGACAAAAATTAATCTTTAAAAA
>NW_007116829.1:0-708 GCF_000164805.1 Carlito syrichta
CTCTGCAAAGAGAGATAATTTGATTTCCCCATTTACTATTTGGATACCCCTGATTGCCTTCTCTTCTCTGATTGCTCTAGCCAGGACTTCCAATACTATATTGAACAGGAGGGGTGAGAGTGGGCATCCTTGTCTTGTTCCAGTTTTCAGGGGAAATGGTTCCAATTTTTGTCTGTTTAGGAATATGCTGGCTGTGGGTTTCTCGTAGATGGCTTTCACTACGTTGAGGTATGTTCCCTGTATGCCTAGATGTTTAAGGGTTTTTATCAAGAAGGGGTGCTGGATTTTATCAAAAGCTTTTTCTGCATCTAATGATATAATCATGTGGTTTTTGTTTTGACATCTGTGGATGTATTTAATTACATTTATGGTTTTATGAATGTTGAATCAGCCTTGCATCCCAGGGATGAAGCCTACTGGGATGATTTTTGAGATGTGTTGTTGAATCCGGTTTGCTAGGATCTTGTTGAGAATTTTAGCGTCTATGTTCATCAAAGATATTGGCCTGTAGTTCTCTTTTTCTGTTGGATCTTTACCTGGCTTGGGTATCAATGTGATGTTAGCTTCATAAAATGATTTGGGGAGGGTTCCATCCTTCTCAATCACCTGAAATAGCTTCAGTAGGATTGGAATCAGTTCCTCCTTAATGTCTTGTAGAATTCTGCTGGAAAGCCATCTGGTCCAGGGCTTTTTTTTGAAGGTAGTTTC
>NW_007116830.1:0-835 GCF_000164805.1 Carlito syrichta
CCCCTCCCAGGAGTAAGCCAGTGGGGAGCCAGCTGGGGATATCAAACCAAGGTTCACTCCTGGGATCTGAGGTGTCTGGGGGGAATATACAAAGGAGCTTCCTGTGGTTAGACAATCTCTCATAACTTCACACCCAGAATATCCTAGCACAAAGACTTGGAGATCAGCATTTGATTCTTATACTTAAATAATGCCTCTCTGAAGAGATTCTCACAGTTACCTTCATTTACTAAGTGCTTATTTACTGGGTGCCTACTATGTAGCAGGCACCATGTTAGGTGCATCAGAATTAAAAATGAAGAAGCAGCCCGGCCCTCAAAGGACTCTTGAACAGGTTTAATACAGTGGAAGGGGGGAGGAGCAGAGTAGGGCACCTTCTTTCCCATTCCACTGGTAGAGAATCTAAGTCCCCAAAAGTGAAATAATTCAAAAGATCTACCCTTAAGTCATATACCTTACCTATAGACATTACAGTGGATCTTTAGAGAAACAACGATGACAGTCTAAAGTTATCCACCAGGGCAGTTCTCTGCCATGTACAAAAGGCTTCAAAGTCTACAAATATGAGGCTTGCTCAAGAGCTCAAAATATTCAAGTGGCATAGTCTGGACTTGAGCCCAGTTCTGATAACACATTCCTTACTCCCTCGACGTACTCACCATCCCTATCCGTCCATCTTCAAGATTCCTGAGGACAGTGGCAAACTCCTGCAAAGACCTTGCTTGAAAAGAGAAGGGGTACATGAGGTAGGGGGATAGTGACTGGGGAGCCTTTCCAGGTCTGATGATTACATATGGACTTAACTCTGGGCATGGTAGCGCATGCCTGTAATTTT
>NW_007116831.1:0-355 GCF_000164805.1 Carlito syrichta
CCAGATCTGTTTTTCTCCGCTTGTCTGGGTCCTTTGGTTTGGGATCTCACGCTGAGTGCCTCAGCCAGGGTGGACCCGGAGTTCCAGAGCTCCAAAGTTCCAAAGGACAGGCTCTAAATGGCGAGAGTGGCGCTGGGACCCTACAGAGTACTTCAACCAGAAATGGAACCAGTGTCTCTGAGGGCGAGTGCCCAGAGCCTCCCTGTGTGACCGGCGGCTTGATGCCGGGTGCCCGGGCTGGAGACAATGCAGCCGGGGAGGGATCTGGAGGGGGCTGGGACCGGAGACTTCCACACACGAGTAGAACGGCAGCAGTGGGGGGAGGGGCGCAATATCTGGCCTTGCGTGGGACTGA
>NW_007116832.1:0-544 GCF_000164805.1 Carlito syrichta
GTAATATTTCACTGATTATATTGAAAAAATATTTTTTATTTTTAGTATATTTATTTATTTATTTTTGAGTTGGAGTCTCACTGTCATCCAGACTAGAGGTCAGTGGCTGCCTCCAGCCACTGCTGTCTCGACCTGCTGGGCTCCGGCGATCCTTCCACCTCAGTCTTCCAAGTAGCTGGAACTACAGGCGCATGCTACCATGCCCGACTAATTTTTTGATTTACTGTAGAGATGAAGTCTCGCCAGGTTGCTCAGGCAGGTCTCGAAACCGCGGGCTCAGGCAATCCACTCCCCTCGGCCTCCCAAAGCGCTGGGATCACAGGCTGAGCTACCGAGCCCAGCAAGAAATATTTTTTAAGGATCATGTATGAATTTAGACTGTATCTCAAAAGTATTGATCTCTTAGACAAGATCATATGTATATACTACACTATTCTTTATCTTGAGGGCATGTGACTCTACATACATAAGCATGTAGCATACGTACACATGTGTATTCATATTTGGAGGTGTTTTCTAAATACGAAGAGGCAATGAACCAACC
>NW_007116833.1:0-616 GCF_000164805.1 Carlito syrichta
AGTAGATTCACACAAAGTACTGAGAAGTGGAAATATAAACTGAGGGAGAAATGTTCATGAAATCAGTGGACTCAGTGTGACAGAAATGTTAGGGATGAATTCATCAGTTTACTGACCCCCTTTTCTTAAGTCATTATTCTAACATGTGGCCATGGTGATATTTCCAGTTTGTGGCTATCATGACAACTAGGGCTCCATGTTTAAATCTCTTTAAAAAATGGGAGTTTCTACCTTCGTTCAGTATACAGTTACATAAAGAAATGCCTATAGGTTCAACATAGGATGAATTGAGAAATTCTAATAGGATACACTAGCCTTGGGGTCACTAAGACCCTCCTCATGAGTATCCAGCTTCTTTACCCCAATACAGCTAAGACTGTATGAGGATTGTCTCAACTATTAATTGGTCAAATAATAATTGTTTGCTCTTGTGGCTGCTGACATCACCTTCCTGCTGCTCTAGATTATGTCTATCAATGTCTATTAAGTGGCACACTGGTTGGGTGTCCTTATCTCCTGCCCCATCAGAAACATGCAAAAAGAGATAACTCCTAGATAACTACTGCAGGTCAGTCTTCCCCTGCTGCACTTTCATACTGCTGCAAATCACAATATG
>NW_007116834.1:0-490 GCF_000164805.1 Carlito syrichta
TGGTTAAGACATGCTCACCTGGGGTCTTGCCCATAGTTCATTGAGCATGCACTGTTCAGAGCTACCTTTTGGACCTTCCTGAAGACCTCAACCCCCTGTCATTATCCTGTGCCAAATACCCAGGTCACAGGAGGGCGATGGGGGGAGAGCTCTTCACTTCAACTCTGGGCTTTGTTCTGTCCTGATAGAGTTCCTTGAGAAGAGGAAACAAGCACAGTAAGGAACCACCTATCCCCAAAGAAGAATTCTCCAGCACATACTCCAAGAATCATCTGATAAGCTCAGAAGGACAATAGGCCAACAGCAAAGAAACATGGGTTAAAGCATTAAATGTTTCTGGCTGGAGGCAGTGGCTCACATCTAGAATCCCAGCACTCTGGGAAGCCAAGGCCGGCGAATCACTTGAGAAGTTTCCTGGGCAGCACAGCAAATCCTGCTTCTACAAAAACTAAACATAAATTTTATTTTTTATTTTTATTTATTTATTTTT
>NW_007116835.1:0-597 GCF_000164805.1 Carlito syrichta
ATGGACATCTTCACAATGTTGATTCTTCCGATCCATGAGCATGGGATATTTTTCCACTTGTTCATGTCGGCTTTGATTTCTTTGATCAGTGTTTTGTAATTTTCATTGTAAAGGTCTTTCACGTCTCTGGTCAGGAAGATGCCAAGGTATTTCATTTTTTTTGTGCCTATTGTGAATGGAACTGTGTTTTTTATTTGGGTTTCTGTTTGTTTATTATTGGTGTATAAAAATGCTATTGTCTTTTGTACATTTATTTTGTATCCTGAGATTTTTCCTAAGGCTTTTATCAATGTAAGGAGGCCTTTGACAGATTCTCTTGGGTTTTCAAGGTACACCATCATATCATCTGCATAAAAAGATAACTTGACTTCCTCTTTTCCTATTTGAATACCTCTGATTGCCTCATCTTCTCTGATTGCTTTATCCACGACTTCCAATACTATGTTGAACAGGAGGGGAGAGAGTGGGCATCCTTGTCTAATTCCGGTTTTCAGGGGAATTGGATCCCATTTTTGTCCATTTACGAGTATGCTGGCTGTGGGTTTCTCGTATATGGCTTTTACTATTTTGAGGTATGTTCCCCGTATGCCTAGATGT
>NW_007116836.1:0-767 GCF_000164805.1 Carlito syrichta
AAAAATCATCCACCATGACCAAGTAGGCATCATTCCTGGCATGCAAGGCTGGTTCAACATTCGTGAAACCATAAATGTAATTAAATGCATCAACAGATGTCAAAACAAAAACCACATGATCATATCACTAGATGCAGAAAAAGCTTTTGATAAAATTCAGCACCCCTTCTTGATAAAAACCCCTGAACATCTAGGCATACGGGGAGCATACCTCAAAATAGTAAAAGCCATCTATGAGAAACCCACAGCCAGCATACTCCTAAATGGACAAAAATTGGAACCAATTCCCCTCAAAACAGGAACTAGACAAGGATTCCCACTCTCTCCCCTCCTGTTCAACATAATATTGGAAGTCCTGGCTAAAGCAATCAGAGAAGAGGAGGCAATCAGAGGTATTCAAATAGGAAAAGAGGAAGTCAAGTTATCTCTCTATGCAGATGATATGATGGTGTACCTTGAAAACCCAAGAGAATCTGTCAAAGGCCTCCTTACATTGGTGAAAGCCTTTGGCAAAATCTCAGGATACAAAATAAATGTACAAAAGACAATCGCATTTCTCTACACCAATAATAAACAAACAGAAACCCAAATAAAAAACACAGTTCCATTCACAATAGCCACAAAAAAAAAAGAAATACCTTGGCATCT
Organism: Carlito syrichta; assembly: GCF_000164805.1. NCBI lineage: Eukaryota > Metazoa > Chordata > Mammalia > Primates > Tarsiidae > Carlito > Carlito syrichta. Next base: position 649 of record NW_007116836.1, read on the forward strand.
TCCTAACAAGAGATGTGAAAGACCTTTACAATGAAAATTACAAATCACTGCTCAAGAAATCAAAGCTGACTTGAACAAGTGGAAAAATATCCCATGCTCATGGATCAGAGATCAACATT
>NW_007116837.1:0-607 GCF_000164805.1 Carlito syrichta
CTGGTCATACTGGGATCGGATGTCCACCATGATCTTGCTGAGGTCCTGAGATTGGGGGCATCTACCTCCAAGGTCAACCCAGAGCTGGACTTGTAGGCCTTTTACTTCCTCCTCATGGTTCTTCTTTATGAAGAGCAGCTCTTTCTTGAGGGCCTCGATCTCTGTCTCCAGTTGCAGCTGGGTGACATTGGTGTCATCAATGACCTTGTGGAGCCCATGGATGTCTCTCTCCACAGACTGGCGCATGGCCAGCTCTGTCTCATACTTGACTCTAAAGTCATCAGCAGCAAGACGGGCATTGTCAATCTGAACGATGCGGGCATTGTTCACAGAATTTGCAAAGATCTGACCCCTCAGGTCCTCGATGGTCTTGAAGTAATGTCCCCAGTCTCTGACCTGGGGTCCCTTCTTCTCCAGGTGTTCCCGGAGTTTGCTCTCCAGCCTCCAGTTCTCGGGCTCCAGACTCCTAACCCTCTCCAGGTAGGAGGCCAAGCAGTCATTCAGCTCTTGCATGATCTCCTTCTCACTCTGGATCCCACCCCAGACTCCCACCCATCCCCGTGGTCAGGCCCCCGGACCCCCAGCTGCCCTGGAAACTGGTGGAGTG
>NW_007116838.1:0-729 GCF_000164805.1 Carlito syrichta
GGGTTATGCCCAAGGAGAGTGTGCCCTCTTCAGATGGATGTCTCATCCCCCAGGTCCAAGAGGATGGAGTGCTCTCTCAAGATGTTGTGAGTGGCCTTGTTGGGCATGGAATATCAAGTCCTCAGGTGTTTCCCACTTCCCTCACTCTAGCTTTCCTTTCTTCCAAGTGGGATGATCTTCATGACAAGCCTTTGTTGGGTAAGTCTTCCAAGAAAGAAGTTCTAGAGCATTCCAAGCAGGCTGATCATGATGGTGCCTTGACTGCTCATGGTGGCTTTTCATACCCAGGACTGCAGCTGAGAGCATCCAGCGCACCATCCTGGACCCTTGTGGGTTCCCTCTTGATAGATCAAAAGTGCCAGCGCTTTGGTCAAAGTTATGTCTCCTCCACCTCCAGTGCTATGATACAAGTTACCCTGGTGTCTCACTGGGCCACAGCAGCAGCCTCAAAATTCAACTCCCTGCATCTCATCTTGTCCTTCTGTTATCCTTTCTCCACTCAGCAGCCAATATGATAATTTTGAAATGGGAGTCAAATCGTGTCTTCCCCACCAAACATACCCAGGCCTTTGCATTTCTGCTCTTAGGATAAAAACAAAAATCCCCACAGGTCTCCGTGGTCTTTCACCTCATTGCTGTCATCCAGCAACACCCAACTCTGCTGAGGGATACACAGTTACCCTGTTCTCTCCTACCTCAGGTCCTTTGTCTGTGCTATTTCCTGATTGG
>NW_007116839.1:0-801 GCF_000164805.1 Carlito syrichta
AGTTGGTGAATAAATATTTAATTATTGCAACCAAAACCCGGAAAGACCTACCTCCAAATAGAATGTTTTGCATTCCCGAGGCATACTATATGGATATATCCTTTTTTAAAAATCCATTTGCAGCTGTCCTTTAAAGGAAGAAAATGGAAAACAAAAGAATTATCCACACATATACCTGCATCACATGAAAGCTGCTTACAACCTTCTGCCACCCAGCATTACTCTAGAGACATTTTTCCATGAAAATCGGAAGCTTCAAAGGTTTAAGAAAAGTAAAAGTAGTGAAGTAGCACTACCCAGGAAGCCAACAATACTAGCTAGCTGTACTCTCTTCTCATCTTCCCGCTGCAATCAAATGACACTGTCACAACATCCCACACACACCGACACACACACACAAACACACACACACACACACAAACACACCCGAAAGACATGCTGTAGGAATTGCACACATGTATGAGGAATGTACACACCACCATTGAGCCGAGAACAATGCCTGCAGACAACAGCATAAGATCCACACCAAAACAGGCATATATCAGTGTGCATCCATCATACACAAGACGAGACAAACAGACAGGCAGACACCTAGTCCCACATGAATACCCCCCTTACCCCAAATCCCTGTCGGACACGCCATGCAAACTCACATAGAATGTTTGACTCAGAAGTGCCAAACATACACAAAGACAGTACGCCGAGCTATTTAAAAATTCGAGGAGTGGAGGAGTGGGAAGTGCACGGTAATTGCTACACCCAGGTCTCCTGAGCAGCAGAGACTGGAGGGAAGAGACCCCA
>NW_007116840.1:0-651 GCF_000164805.1 Carlito syrichta
ATACTATGTTGAACAGGAGGGGAGAGAGTGGGCATCCTTGTCTAGTTCCAGTTTTCAGGGGAATTGGTTCCAATTTTTGTCCATTTAGGAGTATGCTGGCTGTGGGTTTCTCATAGATGGCTTTTATTATTTTGAGGTATGTTCCCCGTATGCCTAGATGTTCAAGGGTTTTTATCAAGAAGGGGTGCTGGATTTTATCAAAAGCTTTTTCTGCATCTAATGATATGATCATGTGGTTTTTGTTTTGACATCTGTTGATGTATTTAATTACATTTATGGTTTTACGAATGTTAAACCAGCCTTGCATGCCAGGAATGAAGCCTACTTGGTCATGGTGGATGATTTTTGAGATGCATTGCTGAATCCGGTTTGCTAGGATTTTGTTGAGAATTTTAGCATCTGTGTTCATCAAAGATATTGGCCTGTAGTTCTCTTTCTTTGTTGGATCTTTACCTGGCTTGGGTATCAATGTGATGTTGGCTTCGTAAAATGATTTGGGGAGATTTTTAAACTTTTAGGAATCGCCACACTATTTTCCACAGAGGTTGTGTGAGTTTACATGCCCACCAACAGTGTAGAAGCATTCCCTTTCCCCACATCCTCTCCAGCATCAGTTGTTTTTTGAGTTATGATGATGGCCATCCTGACTGG
>NW_007116841.1:0-767 GCF_000164805.1 Carlito syrichta
CACGCATTGAGGAAAAAAGGAAGGGAGAAGGGAAGGACTGGTGGAAAGAATGCATCTTAATGTTTAACTTGGGAATGATATCTCAGATTTGGGATGCCTTTGGCAATTCAACACATTTGACTAATAGTTTGAGTTAATCAATCAGCGACTTGTATTCAGTATTCCTTCCCAGTCTTGTTGTGTTTTGCCTGAATGCTTTTCCTAATAGAATCGATTAGTTTGAAGGAAGCTACCAATGTTCACAGTTGAGCCATCATTTTAGTACTCATTCCATTAACAGCTAACTTAGTAGTATTTAAACATTCCTGCATTTTTATTCTATGTAATATCTTGATGCCTTAGAAAGGTAGAGTACTGGGATTATGTCCATGTTACTGATGGAGAACTACAAAAACAAATTATACAATTTAAACAGGCAATAGGAACAAATTCAAACCTTTGTAATTTGACTCTAGTAAACATTTTCTTAGTCATTATATTCTATAGCCTCTTGATGACCTGGTAAATGATCTTTGTCAGTTCACAGTTTGACTTTTAAAAGACTCTTTAGCAAACATATTTATGGATGGTTTAGTTTAAGACATGAAATCTATAGGTAGTAATTGATTGTCTGAGGCTTGTGTCATAGCCAACTCTTACTCAGCTACTAAAATTGGTCTGTGATACCAGAGGGCACAAGATGCATGCCCACTAGTCACTGTGACTTTTTAGATACTATTCTAAGGACTGTGAATGAATATTTTATAATATAGTATGCTTTAGGCACA
>NW_007116842.1:0-746 GCF_000164805.1 Carlito syrichta
TCCAACTTCTTCCATGATTTTTTCATCTCCTTTTGTCTTCAATTTCTTTGTGATTACAGATGTGGTTCTACAGAGTACAGGACTCCAAACACTCTATTGAAACAAGAATAAATGCTCTATTGCATAGTTCAATCCTAATGTTTATGCTGTGGGGAAACCAAATGCATTCATTACTTTTCACACTTTGCTTTTTATCCTGCATTGGGTCAGATGCAGTGACTCTTCTCTATTATAAAGCATTTGGTTATCAGGTTCTATAAATACATTTGTTTTGAATAAAAGTCAAGTCAAGCCAGTAAATAACACAAAAACGGGCAGCAATAATTTGACCACAGCCCTGTCTTAGTGCCTCCTGAAACCAGGGTATTTCACAGGAGGATTGAAAATAGGGCCCCTTTAATCCTTGTTTCTTGCATTTCATTCAGTGAGTCAGAGAGTTTTCCAAAACTTATATGAAGACTCATACCTTGACCCCAAGTACTTTTTCTTCTGAAAAGGAAGTTTGACGATTCAGACAAAAATTAACTTTCCTGTTTAAGAGAGTCTGAAGAAGCTGGGCTCGGTGGCTCAGCCTGTAATCCCACGCCTTTGGGAGGCTGAGGTGAGTGGATTGCCTGAGCCCGCGGGTTCGAGACCCACCTGGGAAGGCGAGACCTCATCTCTACAATAAAATCAAAAAATTAGCTGGACGTGGTAGCACACGCCTGTAATTCCGGCTACTCGGAAGGCTGAGGTGGAAGGATCGC
>NW_007116843.1:0-657 GCF_000164805.1 Carlito syrichta
CTGCCCAGCTGACTTAAATAGTTAGCTAAGTAGATAGCTACCTAGCCAGCCAGCTGACTTAATAAATTAGCTAATTACCTAGCTACCTAGCTAACACGATGACTTAAATAGTTAGCTACCTAGCTAGCTAGCTGATTAAGCAGATGGCTACATAGTTAGATTACTCATTATCTAACATTCTAGGTAGCTAACTTAATCATCTGACTTAACTCGTTAGCTAATGAGCTAGCTAACTGACTCAACCAGCTGACTTAACTCGTTAGCTTACTAGCTAGCTAGCTGTCTAATCCAGCTGATTTAACTTGTTAGTTAACTAGCTAGCTAGCCTACTCAAATAGCTAACTCAACCCGTTTGCTAACTAGCTAGCCTGCTGACTCAACCAGCTGACTTAATCCACTAGTTAACTAGCTAACTACCTGACTCAACCTGCTGACTTAATCCATTAGCTAACTACCTAGCTAGCTGTCTTAACCAGCTGACTAAATTAGATAGCTGACTTAAGCTGACTTAGCTAGCTGACTTTACTAAGGTAGCTGACTTAACTGACCGACTTAACTAGTAAGCTAGCTGATTTTACCTGAATTAAATGCTTAATGAGTTGGTTAATGAATTAGTTAACTGTTTTAACTATTTGGTAAATGAGTTAACTAGAAGTC
>NW_007116844.1:0-3346 GCF_000164805.1 Carlito syrichta
CAGTAAATCTAGCTGCCTGCAACAACAACAGAGGGGGAGAGGCTGGAGATCAGAGCTGAAGAGACTTAGACACTCAGGGAAGATTCCAGAGCTAGTCTGATCTCTTATTTTGACTTTTGATTTTATCATTTTGTCTGTTTGTTTTGCTCACTTTTGTTTGCTTTCTGACTTACACTATCTGTTTCACGATTTTATTGGTCTGTCTCTGCGTAGCTACCAGTATTCTTTAAGGAATTTTTCTTGCGTGTTTTTTTCACTTCTTTCTGGCCTTGTGTCTCTTTTTCGCCTGTTAGTTGGCATATATGTCTGTTTTCCCTCTCACTCGTCTCTCTTTCGAACTTCCTATTGATCCCCTCTTCCTCCATTATTTTCCTCTTTTGTACCTCCTTTTGATCCAGGGACCAAACCTACATCCCGCTGCACAGACAGATTGTAAGGCAGTGGGAAATAGGTTCTAGTATGCTCATACGCCTGTTGGTGGATGCTAGAATCAGTAAAGAGATTCTGAATCACAGCTTCCCCATCAATTAAACCTCAAAACTGCAAAAAGTACAGCCCGCAGCCCACACTCCAACCTCAAAAGTGAACAAACCCAGAGGACCTTCATAAGGAAGAACAGGAGATTGTACAAGTGAACCAAAAGCAACCCCACTTTCCCTGAAAAACAGAATTTAAAGAAGGGGAGGGAAAGGGGGAGAGAGAGAAAAGTCTACACAAATGAAGAAAAACCAAAAGAAGAATATGGGTCTCCTCCAGAATCCTGGGAGGGCAGACACTGAGAAAACTGACTTCACAATGCAAACAATGAAGAGCCCCCAGAATGATCTCAAACTAAAAACCTAGATATCAAGACATTAATGGAGAGATTAAAAAGAATTGAGGAGACACAAGAAGAAACTAGGAAGGAGCTGATATCTGAGATAAAAGTAATAAAGAATACTGTGAATGAAATAAATAACAAACTGATAAGCATGGAAAGCAGAATTACCCAAGTAGAAGAAAGAATCTCAGAGCTTAAGAATCAAAATGTAGAACTAACCCAAACTCTTAAAAACACAAAAAATAAGCTGAAAAAGACAGAACAAAACCTTTAAGAGATGAGTGATTACTTCAAGAGACCGAATCTAAGAGGAATTGGCCTTCCTGAGGCAGAAAGAGAGACAGAGACCACCTGGAACAAACTTTCCATGAGATCATTCAAGAAAACTTCCCTTATCTAATCAGTGATGCAAAAATTCAAACACAAGAGATTCAGAGAAACCCTGCAAGATAACAAATGAGAATACCAACTCCTAGACACATAATAATTCACCTAAACAAAGTAGGCATAAAAGAAAAATTCCTAAAGGCAGCAAGAGAAAAAGGCCAGATCACCTACCATGGAAGACCAATCAGAATAGCAGCAGATTTATCTACAGAAACCCTGCAGGCTAGGAGAGCTTGCAGCCCTATCTTCAAAGTCCTAAAAGATAAACAATTTCAACCAAGAATAGCCTACCCTGCCAGATTAAACTTCATCAACGAGGGAGAATTAAAATCTTTCCCAGATATCCAATCCCTAAGAACTTATGCTGCCACCAAACCACCTCTACATGAAACACTTAAGAAAGTACTGAACACAGAAGAAAAGGAAAAAAAGAACAAAGTTCTTCACAAGAGGACAGGAAAAAGAATAAAATATACATGAATCAACCCCAAAACCAAAAGAAAGACAAAAAAACCAAGTGGAAGAACAACAACACTATAAGAACTCTATGATAGGGACAAACTCTCACCTTTCAAAATTAGCCTGTATGTGAATGGACTTTTTAAAAGCACCACTGAAAAGACATAGAATGGCAAAATGGATAAAATATCACCAGGCAGCAATATACTGCCTTCAAGAGACCCATCTCACTAGAAAAGAAATACACAGACTCAAAGTAAGAGGATGGGAAACAAATTTTCAGGTGAATGGAACACAAAAGAAAGGAGGAGTTGCGATCCTAATTTCAGACAAAATACCATTTAAGCTATCAAAAATTATAAAAGATACAGAGGGCCACTACATAATGATAAAAGGTTCACTCCATCAACAAGAAATATTTATCCTAAACATATATGCACACAACATAGGTGTGCCAACTTTCATAAAGCAACATCTAGGAAAACAACTTTCATAAAGCAACTTCTAGGAAAACTAAAGAAAGATATTGACTCTAACACCATCATAAATGGGGACTTTAATAACCCACTCACAACCCTAGACAGATCATCAGGACAAAAAATCAGCAAGATCTGGAACCTCAATGTCACTCTGGACCAAATGGACTTATTTGATACCTACAGAACACTCCATCCAAAGACCACAGAATACACATTCTACTCATCACCACATGGAACGTATTCTAAGATCGACCACATAATTGGCCCTAAATCAAGTATAAGCAAATTTAAAAGGACCGAAATTCTACCATGCACCTTCTCGGAACACAGTGGAATAAAAATAAACATTAACAACAACAAAGTCCCCCCAAAACCCACAAAGACATGGACACTAAACAGCATGATGTTAAACAACTCCTGGGTTAATGATGACATCAAAATAGAGATCAAAAGATACCTGGAAACAAATGAAAATAAAGAAACATCTTACCAAAATCTCTGGGATGCCTTAAAAGCTGTAATAAGAGGGGAATTTATATCCCTACAAACACACATGAGGAAAATGGAAGGAACAGAAATTGACAACCTAACAAGCCACCTAAAGAAGCTGGAAAAGCAAGACCACAAAAACCCTAATTTCAGCAGAAGAATCCAGATCACCAAAATAAAAGCCCAAATCCAGGACATAGAAGACAAAAAGATAATACAAAAAATCAATGAAACAAAAAGCTGGTTCTTCGAAAGGGTAAACAAGATTGATGGTCCCCTAGCTAGACTGACCAAGAAAAAAAGAGAAAAAACCCCAATAAGAACAATCAGAAACACAAAAGATGAAGTCACATCTGACCCTGAAGAAATACAAAAGATCATTAGAGACTACTACGTACACTTGTATGGAAACAAACTTGAAAACCATAAGGAAATAGAGGACTTTCTGACATCACACAACCTACCTAGGTTGGAACAAGAAGAAATTGAGACCCTAAATAAACCAATAACAATCAAGGAAATCGACCACGTAATAAGAAAACTTCCTACAAAAAAAAGCCCTGGTCCAGATGGCTTTCCAGCAGAATTCTACAAGACATTTAAAGAGGAGCTGATACCAATCCTACTGAAGGTATTCCAGGCGACTGAAAAAGATGGAACTCTCCCCAAATCATTTTACGAAGCCAACATCACATTGATACCCAGCAGGTAA
>NW_007116845.1:0-655 GCF_000164805.1 Carlito syrichta
AACCCACAGCCAGCATACTCCTAAATGGACAAAAATTGGAACCAATTCCTCTGAAAACTGGAACTAGACAAGGATGCCCACTCTCACCCCTCCTGTTCAACATAGTATTGGAAGTCCTGGTTAGAGCAATCAGAGAAGAGGAGGCAATCAGGGGTATCCAAATAGGAAAAGAGGAAGTCAAGTTATCTCTCTTTGCAGATGATATGATTGTGTACCTTGAAAACCCAAGAGAATCTGTCAAAAGCCTCCTTACATTGATAAAGACCTTTGGCAAAGTCTCAGGATACAAAATAAATGTACAAAAGACAATCGCATTTCTCTACACCAATAATAAACAAACAGAAACCCAAATAAAAAACACAATTCCATTCACATTAGCCACAAAAAAAATGAAATACCTTGGCATCTTCCTAACCAGAGACGTGAAAGACCTTTACAATGAAAATTACAAAACACTGCTCAAAGAAATCAAAGAGGACACAAACAAATGGAAAAATATCCATGCTCATGGATTGGAAGAATCAACATTGTGAAGATGTCCATCTTACCTAAAGCAATCTACAAATTCAATGCAATACCCATCAAATTACCAGCAACATTCTTCTCAGACCTGGAAAAAACACACAGGAATTCATATGGGAAACACAAACATCCA
>NW_007116846.1:0-638 GCF_000164805.1 Carlito syrichta
CTCTCGGACAACACAGCCTTGAACTGCTGAGCTCCAGCAATCTTTCTGCCTCAGCCTCTCAGGTAGCCAGAACTACAGGTGCGCGCGAATACGCCCGGCTAATTTTTTGATTTGTTGTAAAGATCAGGTCTCGCCCATTGCTATTTGTTAAAGTTATATTTCTGTGCGATCTACAAACCCCTATTTTGTATCACATTGGAGATTTATTATCAGAAGTTACATCCTTCAGTAACAGCTTCCTGCTTCCGTTTCTGGTCATGTCCCTTACTCGGAAGTTGCTCCGTGACACCTTGGTAACTGCCTATCAGTCTGGTATGGCTCCAGGTCCCGCCTTACCTGGTCACAGCTCTCAAGAGCAGCCTACACTGGATCAGGCTAAGCTCCTAGATCTCACACCATCGTCTATGTACTGGTGTCAAAGAGCTCAATGGAGCTCATGCTGGCACAAGAGCAAAGGATACAACATATTCAAGTCCAAGTGACTATATTATATGCTATTATGCAATAGAACTTCAGTCGACGTTTGAACTCCTATGTAGGATAATTAATCAGGACACAGGCTCGAATCACTTGACAGTGGGGCCTTCGACCCATTGTGGGTGAGGAAATAGGGAGGAGCAGCAGAAAGGAAATGGGAA
>NW_007116847.1:0-702 GCF_000164805.1 Carlito syrichta
CCACACAAACATTTCATCTGTTGAAAGTACTCCAGAAAAATTACTTAAATTCAGTGCAAAATCCAGATGTACTCTCTTTTAACAGATCCATATAAGCATTTTTTTCTTCCTTAAATGGAAAATTTTAATCTTCCTTTGTTATGATTACCAGTAAGCACTGTTGTTTTATGTTTAGGGGCAATAGTACACGAAAGATAAGTTTCTTAAATTTTAGAAATATAGTCAATGGTAAGATGTTTACAATATGAAACCTATATGGAGACTGAGCTCCACTGAGGGAATAGCAATCATGTCTATCGATTTATAGTAGCAGATCTATGTTAGTATAGTCTGGGGAATACCCTTATTTAGTGAGTAAAATCGTCCACACAGACTAATTTCTTATTTCTTTTTCTTGTTATTTCTTTTCCTATTTGTTAACTTTTTAAAAATACTGTGGCCTGAATTTTTATGATTTGATATGTATAAGAAAAATGTGACTGTGATCCAACTATACTACATATATTCTTGTTTTACCCCCCAAATTAAGCATACAGTGATGCAGCAAACAGATGTGATATTTCTAGAGAAATCAGACTCTGAGATTACAGCCTAGTTATCCAATGAAAAGATTTTCTTCCTGTGGTTTGAGCAGGGTTGTGTGTGTGGGATGGAGAAGGACTGAAGAGGAAGAACTAGAAATACCTTACCACTGAATGAATT
>NW_007116848.1:0-455 GCF_000164805.1 Carlito syrichta
TTTTTCAACTCTCCATCCTAATCCTAGAAGCCTACGGGTTCGTCTTCAGACAGTGTTTCCTTCCACTGCCTTTCAGCCCTTTCCTTCAGCTGGACATAACTACCTGGCTCCAGGAGGTGATCAAGCTCTCCTTCTGCCATCTATTCGCAGGTCTATGCAAAGGTCTTTATTCTTACCCTTTCCGTTGGGTGGTCTTTCTGGTCTTTCTGTCCTTTAGGTCAGGTGGTCATCCTTATGTCAGTTCCTCACCTCTTGGGTTCCTGTTGTGCTTTCGTGATCCGAGTTTCAGTGCACCGGGAGGGGCCTCTCTCCTTCAGATCAAAAGATGCATTGTGCGCCAGGCAAGATTGTTCTTCCCATTGCCCTGGAGGTCATATCTCAATGACAAAGGAGGTGGAACACACGGTTTCCAAACTCTCTATTTCCCAGCAAGTTCAACAGATATGTAGTGGGAA
>NW_007116849.1:0-360 GCF_000164805.1 Carlito syrichta
TGTATTTCTGTGGTATCAGTTGTAATGTTTTCTTTTTTATCTCTGATTTTATTTATTTGGTTTCTTTTTCTTTTTTTCTTAGTTTGGCTAAAGATTTATAAAATTTGTTTACCTTTTTGAAAACCTAACATTCTACTTTGTTGATCTTTTGTATCTTTTCTTAGTATCAAATTCACTTATTTCTGGTCTGAACATCATTTTCTTTTCTTCTACTAATTTGGGGTTTGGTTTGCTCTCTTTTTATTTTTTTATTTTATTTTTTGTTTTTTAAGATGCATAGTTAGGTTGTTGATTTGAATCTTTCTTTTTTTGGGGTGTACATATTATTTGTTGTACACTTTCATCTTCATACTTGTTTTG
>NW_007116850.1:0-543 GCF_000164805.1 Carlito syrichta
TCTTCAAATCATGATGCAACCATCTCAAAACTTCCAGATAAAAATGTTGTTTTATCATTTGATGCGGAGGAACAAATTCCACGTGTACTACATGGGGGCCACACTTCAAAAGAGAATTTTGTTTTTGCTTTTTGGGTTTTTTTTTTTTTTTTGTATTTTTCGATTCCTTCACCTATGTCTCTTTTGTAGACTTTTTTTGACTCTTCGAAAATGTTATCTTCAAAACTCAATTTTTTACTTGAATAACATTGTTTTCCCTTAAAGAAAATTTTCTACAGTATTCGACTGGGTTGAGATATGTGTTCGCACCCAATCTCTAACCTTAAGAGCTTGTTCTCTTGGGAAAGGCAGATACTTGGGCAACCATGATGGCTTATTCCGAGTTCGGTGCTCTGGGAGTGCAGGGAGAAACCCTCCCTTATCCATGGTGCAGAGCTGGGAAAGTGCTATCAAGGAAGGCCTCCCAATGGAGGTGACTCTGAAGGCGTACACACATCAGTCAGGCAGAGAGCAAGGCTTGTGGTGTGAGTGGCTGGGGGACCA
>NW_007116851.1:0-619 GCF_000164805.1 Carlito syrichta
CTTTGTCAGACCTAGAGTTGGCAAATACTTTTTCCCAGTCTGTAGGCTGTCTCCCTGCTCTCTTGATGGTTTCTTTGGTTTTGCAGAAGCTTGTCAGTTTAATAAGGTCCCATTTGTCTATCTTCTCTCTTAAGTCCTGTGGGTTTCGGGTTTTGTACAGGAATTGGATGCCAGTTCCGATTTCCATGAGAGTATTTCCTTCCTTTTCTAAGGTTCTCATGGTTTGAGGTTTTACATTAGGTCTCTGATCCATTTGGAGTTAACCTTTGTGCATGGGGATAGATAGGGGTCCTGTTTCAATCTTCTGCATGTGGTCAGCCAATTTTCCCAGCACCATTTACTGAATAGGTTCTCCTCTCCCCACTGGTAGGTGGTGGGGGCTTTGTCGAAGATGAGTTGGTTGAGAAATTGAGGTTTTGCTTCTGGAATCTCAATTCTGTTCCATTGATCTATATGCCTGTTCCTGTACCAATACCAAGCTGTTTTGATGATTGTAGCTTTATAGTAAAGTTTGAAGTCTGGTATTGTGATACCACCTGCTTTTTTTTTTTTTTTGCTGAAGATTGTTCTGGCTATTCTTGGACGTTTGTGTTTCCATATGAATACCTGTGTTGTTTTT
>NW_007116852.1:0-732 GCF_000164805.1 Carlito syrichta
CATGTTCTTACTTTGTTTTCTTGGAAATCTGATAAAGGCAGGTTGTGCTGCTTATGGTAAAAATCTTCCCCATATTGACTGCAACTGGTCTGAGATGAATTAATAATAAAGGTTATGAAAAATAGTATTTAATAATAAACACCTAAGGAGAAAGCCATATCTCTGGGTTTCCCTGAGTGTGATGATTCTTATAATTGGGCTTGCTCCTTTTAGGTACCCTGAAATCAGTGTCTGTGGAGTTTCTCCTGGGGTGCCACCTCCAATGTGGCAGAGGCTTTTAAGCCAAAGTGAATGTTCTGCCCAACTGCTGTAAGCTTCATCCCTCATAACTTTGTCGTTGCCTGAAGGAGCAAAGAGAATAGCTGATGGAGAATACACACACACACACACACACACACACATGGCACTGTCAGCTAGAAAGTTCTGGACAGTTGTCTGTATTAAGAGCCTGTGCTGTTGAGAATAAGCTTGTGTATTCTCAATTTGTGTCATTTAAACAGATGCAGGAATACAGGTGAGAAAAGGATAGTTTAGGTACATTGTAGCTTCAAGAACAGAGTGTGTGGTAGCAGTGGGAGTGACTTCAGAATAAGTCAGACACATCTTGATGCTTCACCATGGAAAGTGATGATAATAAGTATTTCTAACGAACTTCTGATGATTTTTATGGAAAATTGACAGAAACAATGATCTTTCTTGTCATGTTATATCTGACTCAGTGGTATTAAAAGA
>NW_007116853.1:0-815 GCF_000164805.1 Carlito syrichta
TAGACACATAGACAAAAATTAATCTTTAAAAAAATTTTCAAAAAGGGAAGATGAAATGGCAAATCTGAATAGTAACAACTAAAGTTTTGTTACCTTAAATTCCAAGGTTTCAGATGGAAACTTCAGCAAACATTTAAGAAACAAATGCTCCCTATCTTATACAGCCTATTCTAGTACTAAAAAATTTAGAATACTCTTAGAGTTAGGTAAGTAATGTAATTGTGATAACAAAACCAGAAAAGGGCAGTATGAGGAAGAAGCATTATCAACTAATCTCATAGTAGTAAAGCAATGATAACTTTTTGTAATAGATGATAACAAATCAGTGGCAATATACACCATAGTTAAGATTTTTCTTTCTTTTTTATATTATAAATATGTAGGGTACAATTCAGGGTTAGGTATACAAACGTTGATTATGCAGTTACCCTTGTTAATGAGGTAAGGATTTTTCAAATAATATGTGTTCTGAAATCAGTAAAATTTATTAAAAACAAAAAATCATGAAAAAACTGGTTTTATATCACAAATGTTAGTATATTTTACTTTTTAAAAAATCTATATTTTCCCACATTAGGAGCTTTACAAGGGAAAGTCATGTAATATTTTAAGTAGTTGATTAAAAACAGCTGTTAAATTTTAATCTTTATTATAATTAAATAATGTTTATTAAGCCAGGAATAGAACTTTTCATAATTGATAAATAATATCTGAAGGTAGTATATATAAACTCTTCAGCCCACTCAGAATTAAATTATACTTCTACCATATTACTTTGGAAAAAATTACGTAATATTGTTGTGCCAAAATTTTTC
>NW_007116854.1:0-481 GCF_000164805.1 Carlito syrichta
GCTTTTCTACAAGTGAGTGTGTAGCACTCATTTCACTCTTTCTGACACCATTGACATGCTCATTCCTACATGTGAAGTATCGACATAACATGCTCGGCTATGCTCATTCAAGCCGTACCTTGAAAATCGTGTATTACACCGTACAGCACACAAGAATCAAACTACTGGAAAATACATCACAATGCAGTCAACATTTGACACAGCATTCCCCAAGCTGATGCACACTCACAGCCAGCAAGCCAAGCCTGTCAGCTCTTCCTCGTAAATGCCAACGGAAGAGCAATGGCTTTGGATAGGAGACGGACAGGTCAAATCAAAAACACTTTAGAATTCAGTAGGTGAACAAATCATGCTTTCCCAAAGATGACAGCGAACCGGTCATGTCGCTCAGTGTGGCACCATGGAGTTGTGCACTTTGTATACAGGAAACGTTGCATACAGCTCTGCTAGGCCTTTGCATTCAATGTAAGATAATACACGC
>NW_007116855.1:0-441 GCF_000164805.1 Carlito syrichta
TGTCATAATAACTGAAAAGAAAAATATGTGCTTTCTAGGAACTTCCAGTGTCTTCTTGTTTGATTTTGCTCGGCTTGACTTCCACCTCTCCCTGTTCTGACATCCAAGCCTGGGCTCTTTTGTTTCTGCTTGGAAGGGGAGGCCCTATCTCCCTGAGGAACCAGGGGGACATGGGTTTAAAGTGGTTTCTTCTGGGTTATGGGTAATGGGGTCAGCATTGAAAAGTGCACTTCAGTTGTGGAATTTCTTCCTAGAAAAGCCCCCATGGTTGGCCTGTCTCTAGACTGAGGCATAAAATGACCACCCTTGATTTTCACAGCACTGTCCTAGGGCTCTCGTAGTGGGACACTGACAATTCCTGGACTCTGGGGCAGAGATGGAAGGGGTCCTCACTGTCCCCTGCATCCTCCACACAGATTTATGTTCTCTAACACAAGACCA
>NW_007116856.1:0-708 GCF_000164805.1 Carlito syrichta
TCATCCCACACCTTTGGGAGGCTGAGGTGAGTGGATTGCCTGAGCCCGCGGGTTTGAGACCTGCCTGGGCAGTGAGACCTCATCTCTACAATAAATCAAAAAATCAACCGGGCATGGTAGCGCATGCCTGTAATTCTGGCTACTCGGAAGGCTGAGGTGGAAGGATCGCCGGAGCCCAGCAGGTCGAGGTTGCAGTGGCCGGGAGCGGCCACTGCACTCCAGTCTGGGTGACCGAGTGATATTCCAACTCAAAAAAAAAAAGTCTTCCTCATTCATTCTCCTCCATTTCAATAAATGTGACCACCATGCACCCTATTCTTAGGCCATAAGTCTTGGACCATATTGATTCCTATTTCTGACATTCAAGTTCACATTTATATCTGTGTTCAATCTGTCAGTAAACATTGTCAACCCCACCTTAAAAACATATCTGAAAGCCGGGCTCGGTGGCTCAGCCTGTAATCCCGCGCTTTGGGAGGCTGAGGTGAGTGGATTGCCTGAGCCGGTGGGTTCGAGACCCGCCTGGGCAACTTGGCGAGACCTCATCTCTACAATAAATCAAAAATTAGCCAGGCGTGGTAGCACACGCCTATAATTCTGGTTACTTGGAAGGCTGAGGCTGAAGGATCGCCAGAGCAGGTCGAGGTTGCACTGGCCGGGAGAGGCCACTGCATGCCAGTCTGGGTGACAGCAAGACTCCAACTCATT
>NW_007116857.1:0-850 GCF_000164805.1 Carlito syrichta
GAGCCCAGGACTTGGAGACGCGACTGTCTAACATCACGCAGCCTCATCTCTATCTCCAAAATGTCATCAGTGAGCTGGGCATGGAGATACAGGCTTGTATTTGTAGCTGTCTGGGAGGATTGCCTGAGCCCAGGAGGTCCACCCTGTGGTCAGGTATGATTGTACCACTCTACTCCACTCTGGTCATCAGAGTGAGGCCCTGACTCCAAAAAGAGAAAAACAAGCCGCCGACTGGAAAAAAGATATTTGCAAATGTACATCAGATAAAGGATGATCATCTGGGATCTACAAGGAACTCCCACGTGCCGACTAGGAAAAAACAAACAGCCTCATTCCAAAGTGAGCAAACGATATGTACAGACCCTTCTCAACAACAGACACACACGCAGCCACCAAAGACATGTCAAAAAGCTCAGCCTCATTAGTCATCCAAAAATGCAAATGAAAACTACATTGAGAGGTCACCTAAGTTCAGTCGGGATGGCTGTCATCCATAATTCCAAAAACAACAGATGCTGGCGAGGAAATGACAAAAAGGGAACACTTCTACACTGCTCGCGGGAGTGTAAATCAGTACTAGCTCTGTGGAGTAACATTTGGTGATTCCTAGACAATCTAAGAATCGACCCTGCCCTCCTCCCACTGTGAATATATCAGGAAGAATGAAATCCCTCTATAAAGGAGATATTTGCACATGTATGTTTATCGCCACATTGTTCGCAGTAGCAAGAACATGGAACCCAACCTTATTGCCCATCTAAAGAGGACGGGATTAAAAATATGTGGTACCTAGAACGATGCATATTATGCAGTCAAACGAGAACAAATCACGATGTTCACGGAAACCTGG
>NW_007116858.1:0-733 GCF_000164805.1 Carlito syrichta
GTGCGCCGACTTTCATAAAGCAGCTTCTTGGAAAACTAAAGAAAGATATTGGCTCTAACACTATCATAACTGGGGACTTCAGTACCCCACTCACAACCCTAGACAGATCATCAGGACAAAAAATCAGCAAGGAGATCCGGAACCTCAATGTAACTTTGGACCAAATGGACTTAATTGATACCTACAGAACACTCCATCCAAAGACCACAGAATACACATTCTACTCATCACCACATGGAACATATTCTAAGATTGACCACATACTCGGCCATAAATCAAGCATAAGCAAATTTAAAAGGACCGAAATTCTACCAAACACCTTCTCGGACCACAGTGGAATAAAAATAAACATTGACACCAACAAAGTCCCCCCAAAACCCACAAAGACATGGACACTAAACAGCATGATGCTAAACAACTCCTGGGTCAATGACGAAATCAAAACAGGGATCAAAAGATACCTGGAAACAAATGAAAATGAAGAAACATCTTACCAAAATCTCTGGGATGCCCTGAAAGCTGTAGTAAGAGGGGAATTTATATCCCTACAAACACACATGAAGAAAATGGAAGGAACAGAAATTCACAACCTAACAAGCCACCTAAAGAAGCTGGAAAAGCAAGACCACAAAAACCCTAATTTCAGCAGAAGAATCCAGATCACCAAAATAAAAGCCCAAATCCAGGACATAGAAGACAAAAGATATACAAAAATCAATGAAACAAAAGCTGG
>NW_007116859.1:0-801 GCF_000164805.1 Carlito syrichta
TTAGGACATTACCATAGGGATCAAATGCCTATGTTTTAAGATTGCCATTAGTGGCTTTTTGAAAATTGATAGATTTAAATATGAAGCCAGTGCTTAAATATGAAGACATGAAACCCACTTTTATTCTACTGCTTTTCAATATAGGTAGCTCATCCCTTGGAGACAATAAAGACTTCTTATTTAACATGGTATGTGATTTGTATAGACTGATTTGTGTTATAAGGATTCTTTTATACTGGTTAACTACCTGTATTAGCATTTGTTTTTTTGGTGCTAATTTGTTTTTGTAAAACTTGTTTTTCTAAAAGGAGGAACAGTTTTGAAGAATTAATACCGAACAGGTACCATACATTTAGTTCTTTGTTACATTTATTTTATATATTAGTTGCCATGAATTTTTGACAACAAACGTCTTATTTGAAATTCTACTGAAAGTCTAACATTGGGATATTGCTCATTTGTGATATAATTGTTCGTTGACAATTTCTAATAAATTCTAATAGATTCGAAAATAAAATCACTGCAGACTTTTCCCCCATTGATAAACATAGATTTAGAAAGACTGTATTTTAAATATGTCATAGTACTGGTAACCAAAAATTAAAGGTTTTAGTCTTGTAGGAGTTAGACTAGTAAGTCATGTTTATGTAATCCTGATAAACATTTTCTGTTAACTGATTTTTGAGTGGAAAACTTTGTTTCCTCAAAGACTCTAAGTGAAAAAAAATAGAGCTTGTTCTTTAACTGCGTGTAGTGTGTGTGTGCATATCCCAGCTTAATACCAAGTAATGCCAACATCTG
>NW_007116860.1:0-801 GCF_000164805.1 Carlito syrichta
TTCTCATTCTCATTCTTTTGGCCACATGACATCCTAAGAACAGAGTATAATAGAACAAGTTTAGGGTTTCTGAAGAGGACTGTAGTTATCTAGACAATCATTGCTAGAATTCTGTCAGTTACCATGTCGGCTACCATGTAACATTTTTGCCATCTGTGTAGAATAAATCTCTCCAGTAAAGGGAGGACTCAAAAGGCAAAAAAAAAAAAAAAAAAACAACAACAACACAATTAAGTGGATAATATTTTCCTTTCTAAACTGTCATTATCCTCACTTACAATCAAAGAGTTCAACTCTGATTCAACCAATCAATATGCTAGGAGAATAAATACTTTGTATTGTACAGAAAGAGACACCTTGCTTATGCTGGCATCATCACTCTACATCAATGTTAAAATAAAAGGTTTAGCACTTTATTTCTGATGACAATGCTCTCCAGTAAGTTGAGGATCTGGGACTTGTTTCAGAGGGAAGAAAAGGAGGATAGATGTAGGTAGTATCTGGTTATAAGAAATTGGCTGGGAGCATCAGCTCATTTTATATATCAGCAGCAGGAATGTTAAATCAAGATATTGTCCAAAAATCTCTAATGATAAAATCTATATCCTCAGCTGAATTACTGAGCCATTCAGACCCAGACATTCATTACAGCTATAGAAAATCCTTTATCATGTAGCAGTGCTATATATCTGAATTCTAGTAATCTATAAACTTTCATCCTCTTTCCCATACTTTACTGCTCACTAACTTTCTTTGTCTGTCCATCTATGAACACAGTTTAATCTGTGTTAGATCCAGCTG
>NW_007116861.1:0-579 GCF_000164805.1 Carlito syrichta
CGTCTCGCTGCCCAGGCGGGTCTCGAACCCGCGGGTTCAGGCAATTCACTTACCTCAGTCTCCCAAAGGCGCGGGATTACAGGCTGAGCCACCAAGCCCGGCTCTGGAAAACATTTTAAAGATGAATTAATTAGTGTGTACCTGTAGTTCTAGCTACTTAGAAGGCTGAGGTGGAAGGATTGCCGGAGCCCAGCAGTCAAGTCTGGGCGATGGAGTGAGACTCCAACTCAAAAACAAAAAGGACAAATTGATACCAATTCTACACAGTATCTTCCAGAAAATAGAAGAGAAAAATTCCCAAGTCATTTTAGGGAGTAGGTGTTATACTGATACCAAAACTACACAAAGCGAGTACAAAAAAGAAGACTACAGGTCAATGTCCTTCACGAATATGATCACCGACATCTTTAACAAAATCGTATCAAATATAATTCAGCAAAATCCCCAGGCTCGGTGGTTCAGCCTGTAATCCCGTGCCTTTGGGAGGCTGAGGTGAGTGGACTGCCTGAGCCTGTGGGTTCGAGACCCGCCTGGGCAGTGAGACCTCATCTCTACAATAAAATCAAAAAATTAGCCGGG
>NW_007116862.1:0-706 GCF_000164805.1 Carlito syrichta
GTCATAGCTTCCGTGGAAGGCAGAATGAATACAGACCCATTGCTCTGATCTCACAGTGCCTGCGGGTGGGTCCAAGGAAGTCATCTGAGCTCCCCATCAGATGTTCTCATATAGGAAGGAAGAAGGGAGCTGGAGAGCACCATTGGCAAGGAGCTTCCAATCAGTATGTTTTGGTGTCACTCAAGAGTGAGATTTTAGATGCTCACAGAAAGGTGGGAGTGCGGTTAGGCAGGCAATACTTGACTCTGTCAGAAACATGAACTGTAAAAAGGCAATGAGACCTACTAAAAGACCCTCTGAGTTACACCAATAAGGACTTCTTCCCAATGTTCTACAACTCAATACAAGAGCCTGGATTATTAAGAAATAGCCACGCTGGCCGGGTTCAGTGGCTCATGCTTAAAATCCCAGGGTTATTTGAGCACAGGAGTTCAAGACCAGCCTGAACAACAGAGGTAGACCTAATCTCTACAAAAAATTTTAAAAATTAGGCAGATATGGTGGTTCATGCTTGTAGTCTGAGCAACAGGGTAAGATCTCATCTCTACAAAATTTAAGAAAATTAGTCAGGCATGGTGGTTCATGCTTGTAGTCTCAGATACTTGGGAGGTTGAGGCCAAAAGATTGTTTGAGCCCAAATGGCTGAGGCTGCAGTGAGCCATGCTTGTGCCACTGCACTAGAGTCTGGGCAAAAGAGTGAAACCTT
>NW_007116863.1:0-570 GCF_000164805.1 Carlito syrichta
AGTGAAGGTGGCAGAGTATTCAAAATTAAAGTTAAAAACAAATGAAATTTTGCAGGGCTCAGTGGCTTAGGCATGAAATCCCAACATTTGGTAGGCCAAGGTGAGAGGATTTTTTGAGCCCAGAAGTTCAAGACCAGCCTAGGCAACATAGCAAGACCTTGTCTCTACAAAAAAATAAAAAATTAGCCAAATGTAGTGGCACTCATCTGAGGTCCCAGTACCTCAGGAAACTGAGCCCAGGAGGTTGAGGCTGCAGTGAGCTGTGATCATGCCACTGTACTCTAGCCTGGGTGACAGAGCGAGACCCAAACACACATACATACACACAGAATAAGTGAAATTCTGACACATGCTCCAACATGGATGAACCTTGAGTCATATGTGAAATCAAAGAAGCCAGGCTCGGTGGCTCAGCCTGTAATCCCACATCTTGGGAGACTGAGGTGAGTGGATTGCCTGAGCCCATGGGTTCAAGACTTACCTGGGGCAACTTGGTGAGACCTCATCTCTACAATAACTCAAAAAAATTAGCCGGGTGTGGTAGTGCACACCTGTAGTTCCAGTTACTTG
>NW_007116864.1:0-738 GCF_000164805.1 Carlito syrichta
ACCTAACTACATGTCTCTAATGTTAAAATACAACCGTAGATAATTTACAAAGGAATATTTCAATTTATGTTAAAAAATTAGAAGCTTTGGCTAAACATACATATAATGTACAGGACTACTTTCCCTTTTTCAAAATTGCTTTTGGGACAATAGCCTTTCTCATCATTATTTGCTTAATAATTTTTGCCCGTGCTCTCACTTAATGTTTTATTAGATCCAAATAATATTCAGTTAAGGTCCTGCCGTTTCCTATTCATGCCCTTGGAAATAAATAGGTAGAGCCATCTCTATAGCCCCATCTCTGCAGGAAGTGATACATAAAAATGATTTTCACCCTGTTTCCCAGGATCATAAGAATATTTCCAAAAGCAGGAGTGGGGAATTAAAGGTACCTATAGAAACCTAGAAGAAATTTAGCTTACTCTTTAGTCTTTTTGCCTTAGTGTAACCATTAGCAAGCATTCAGACATTCTACTACAGAACAAGCAGCAGCCTATCCCATCTCCCTTGGCAAATCTCCTTCAGATACAAAACCAGGACAGCCTAACCATTCATGGTTTAACATAATAATCTCTAGTAAACTTTTAGGTTCCTTGACAAGACCAAAAATCAAAGATCAGCCTTTGACTGACCAAAGTCATAAAAGTAATAATAAGACCACCCCACCTTTGGTCAAGGAATTTGTGAGTTGCAAATATCTGAGTTTGTGATTTGCAAATGTCTAACAAGTCTCTTATA
>NW_007116865.1:0-527 GCF_000164805.1 Carlito syrichta
TAAGAATATTTTGAACTTTGAAAAGCAAAAAAAAAAAAAAAAAGACTCCTTTGTGTTCATCTAAGACATACAACGGAGAAGCCTGAAGGACAAATTATTTGCAAATAGAAGGTCATCTCACAGTAGTCATATAAAAAAATTTTAAAGAGTGCTAAAAAGGATTAGACTAATTTGAAATTAGCTTTAAAAAAGCTAAACATTCTTAAAAGAGAGGTATTAGAACCTATACCCTCAACAAAGTAACACTAAAAATATGGAATATCTGAATTAAAAAAGTGGCTCATAATAAACAAAAATCAGTGAATATGTAGGGGCTCAGAAAACATAGAGATTACAAAATTATAAAAAAGCTTGTTTACAGAAGTACGTAGAAATAGTTAAAGAAATTCAAATGAAATGATAATATAAATAAAATGAATTTTTAAACCCTCTACAAATGTTAGTGATGAAAATAAAATAATTGAAATAAAATTTCTCTGGATGTGATCAACAATAGCAGAATAAAATACAGTAGAAGAAAATACTCA
>NW_007116866.1:0-657 GCF_000164805.1 Carlito syrichta
TTCCTTTGTTATTAGGATATTTTATTCCACCATTTTAATAACAGTCTTTAGTTTTCTTGAAATCCTTTAGTTTCTTGCTGGGGCCTACTTGGCTACCATAAGTATTTTATTTACCATGAACTCTCATAAGATTCATTGGCTATAAAAAATTAGAGTAATTACTTCAAAAAAGTTTGATCATTTGGAACATCTACCTACTTTTTTGTCTTTTTTTTCCTTCCATCATCAATATTTTCTTGGATCCAGAAGGACAGGGAACATTGGTTCATTTTGTTTACTACTAACTCCTCAGAGCCTAGAGTAACTAATGTTTGGCCTACAGAAGGCTTTTCAAAATGCTGTTGAAGGAACAGAAAAAAGGACACACAGGCCTATCCCTCGATCATCCCTCCACACTCATGAAGTTGTACTTCATTTCTGAGGACATTTCAGGAACCGAAACAGTTCTTCACGTAGGCTAAACCTCAGATGTGAGCATTGTTTCTGTGTCTTCCAGCCTTGTTTCTCCAGGTAGGTTTCAAAACCATCTATTTGTGAAGTAGCTCTGACAATATTGTACAGTTAAAGTGTATGTGTTTAAAAACAAACTAGAAATGTTCATGCAACACTGTTCTTTTAGGGGTGATGGGGTTGAGGATAAATCTTCTTTATTCCCTA
>NW_007116867.1:0-771 GCF_000164805.1 Carlito syrichta
GAGAAGAATATCTGAGCTTGAGAATATGACAATAGAAACTTCCAAAATAGTAAAAGGAAGAGAAAAAGAACTACAGAAATCAGAATGAGGGAACAGTATTAGAAAAGGAATAAGTGAAGGTAAAATAAAAACTTTTATTTTTGTTCTTAATTGATCTGACAGATAATTTACTCAAAGTAATCATAGTAATAATGAATTAGATTGCGCATACTTATGTACATGTGCTTATGTGTAAATAACATGAGTGATAGTAAGGATACAAGGAACAGGAAAGAGGAATTGGAATTATTTTGATATTATAAAGTTTGTTGACTATGCACAAAATAGTAAAGTGTTGTCTTAATGTGGACTTGTAAAGGTGTACTGCAACCTCTAGGGAAAACAGTTTTTAAAAGAAAGTAGAGAAAATAGAGTCATACAAAATGCCCAGTTAAAACCACGGAAGGCAGAAGAATAATGGAACATTAGAAGAGGGACCAAGAACAAGGGCAGAAAATAGGAAACACTAAAAATATTGTAAATGTTGATCCAACTATATTAATAATCATTTTAAATATTGATGATCTAAGTATAACAAAGACAAACATTGGCTAAGTGAAGATAAAAAAACAATGTTACCTACTATGTGTTCAATAAATTTTATTAAGTATTAAGATACACATAGATTAAAGAAAGGGATGAAGGACAATATACCATACTAACACTAATCAAAAGAAAGAAAGAGTGAGTAGCTATATTAATTTCAGACAGAGTAGACTTCAGAGCAAGCAA
>NW_007116868.1:0-761 GCF_000164805.1 Carlito syrichta
CCATTACAGACAATGCAAAATTTCAAAAGAAGACTATAAAATAGACAAGGATTTGTATTCAAAATAATTTATGGAAATTATGTAAGTAATCTCATTTTGTGTATATATATGTATATTTCATATCACATAGAAAGTGAAGGAGATATTATTAAAACAATATGCAAACTCTATTTGCCTAGTCACCATAAAGAGAGATTATCAAAGAAATGATATGCAGAAGAATTAAGCAAGATATTAGCATTAATTTAATAGGAAAATAATGAAAGTTGTCTTCAAGGATTATTTTCTCAGAAGGCAGTGGAGGCTAAAATAGTTTCCTATTATTCTGCTGCTTGAAGTCTTCTGAAGATTTAGGTGATTGAATTCCTTTTTTAAATTTTTATGGAAACTGAGGCTATATAAGAGGCATAGCAGGAGGGATTTTTGTAAATATCATGGTGGACATTTCTCTAAAATTGAGTCAAGCCCATCTAGAAATGTAAGCATTACTTCAGATAACCATGTTTTTAAAAGATTGATGAAGTTCCAGTACAACAATCCTTCTTACTGTAAACTTCTATTTACCAAAACATTCTTTAATTTTTTCTGGATTTTCAGTTAAGTAACATACTCACCATTAGAGAAATATTTTTTTTAATAAAATATTCAAAAAAAGACCATGATATTACTGGAAATATAATCACTCAAGTTGTGATGAAAACCCTTGCCAGCATAGTCGTGGCAATTTAAATTAACCAGAATTTAGAACAAATCCCTCAGAA
>NW_007116869.1:0-686 GCF_000164805.1 Carlito syrichta
TTCCCCACACTCAATTACTAATCTTATCCTGCTTCACAGATGCCCAGTAAATGTTTCTTCAACTTATCTGAATTTAGCATGGATGAATTTTCACAAACATCTGGTCTTGAAGGAAAAAGGAGTCTTAAAGTGTCAGATTCTTAAAAGTTTTCTCAGGATATAGAAAAATAAGAATGGACAAAGCTTAAAGGACAATACCAACAGCTGTGATATGCACATGACACAAAATTCCATTTGACCACCAAAGGCCTCTCCAGGTACAGTCTCTATAAGTACATAATGGAATGCTTTTGTTTTAGGAAACAACTTCTCACTTACTATAAACTTCCATCTAAAATATCATAAGCTTCTGGATGCAACGTCAATGTTTTTTTTCTTCTTTTTTTAAACTGCTGGCATCAGCAGTAGAAGGTTTGACCACTAAGCCTGCCAAAATCCATCCCCAAATTTGCTCTGAATAAGCTGTTAACATCATTAGAAGATATAATCACTGTTAGTACCTTTATTAGGGCAAAGGTTTTAATACAGGGCAGGACTGTTTCAATATTTCTCATAAAATCTTTGACTATTAAAAGTGAAAGAGCAGGGCTTTGTAGGGAATTATCTCTGTAATCCCATGCCTTGGGAGGCCGAGGTGAGTGAATGCCTGAGCCTGTGGGTTTGAGACCTGCCTAGGCAACTTGGCA
>NW_007116870.1:0-740 GCF_000164805.1 Carlito syrichta
CCTCCCTCCAAGAAATCAGGATAACTACCTGTGACTTTTCTTGAACATTTTTATTATTTCACCTTTAATGCTTAAATCTTCAATGCATCTAAAATTTATTTTGTTGTGAGAAGTGGGTTAGAGAATTTAACTATTTATTTTTTTTAAATTGCTGGATATCACAACACCATTTCGTTACTAGTATTTCTCTCTCTCTTTTTTCTTTTTTTTTTTCTTTTTGAGTTGGAGTCTCACTCCATCGCCCAGATTGGAGTGCAGTGGCCGCTCCCGGCCACCGCAGCCTCGACCTGCTGGGCGCCGGCGATCCTGCAGCCTCAGCCTTCCAAGTACCTGGAACTACAGACGCGCCCTACCACTCCCAGCTAATTTTTCATTTGTTGTAGAGATGAGGTCTCACCAAGATGCCCAGGTAGGTCTCGGACCCACAGGCTCAGGCAATCCAGTCACATCAGCCTCCCAAGGTGCAGGATTACAGGCTGAGCCACCGAGCACGGCTAGTATTTCTCTTTTTTTACACTTTCTTTTTGAGTTGGAGTCTCACTCTTGTCACCCAGGCTGGAGTGCAGTGACACACTCACGGACACCCCAGTGTTGGCCTGCTGGGCTCCAGTGATCCTTCCACCTCAGCCTTCCAAGTAACTGGAACTACAGGTGTGCGCTACTATGCCCGGCTAATTTTTAATTTATTGCAGAGATGAGATCTCACCAATTCCCCGAGTTGGTCTTGAACCCTTTGGCTC
>NW_007116871.1:0-769 GCF_000164805.1 Carlito syrichta
ATAAAAACAATAGACCACAGCTACAGACGAACCAACTCTCATACAAAAAATAAAAATAAAGCATATAGTGATGCTAACATACAAGCTAACCAACCACCTTGTTAGTGTGCTGTTCCTCTATACAAAGATATGGTTTACAGAGAGAAGAAAAGGAAAAGGAAAAAAAGAAAAAAGGGAACAATACAGTAGGAACAGAATTAAGTCATTAAACTAATAGAATCAATGAAGCACACTCTGAGACATTTTGTTTGAGTCCAATGTCCTTTCAGGTCTGATTTCTAGTTTTCTTTTCAAGCTGGTAAATTAGTTTGCAGTTAGGGTCAGTTGCCCCTGATCTGCTGTGAAGGACAGTTCAGATTACCCTCCGTTCAGCACTCTGGTCTATGTCTTTATCAAGCCTGTTTCTCCCGTTTCGGTGTTGTTACCTTGAATCACCAGCAGGTGGTGCTATCTCAACTGCTCGCCCCAGAGGGGGTGGGGCCGGACAGGAACAAGATGGCTGCCTGCCTCGGGGCAGGAAACAGGAGGCTTACGGCAGCGGGCAAGACAGTCTTGGTCACAGGAGAGGTGGCAACGATCCCAGCAGATCTTTCCTGAAGTGGTTTGATGTGGATCATCTTGGGTCCGGGTGGTGTGATGCGGCGGTGGCAGCAGTGGTGGGGGGAGGGGCTGCAGTGGTGGCGGTGGCACTGTTTTGCATTGCAGTGACGTCCAGTCCATTGCATGTCCCAGCGGTGGCACGGCCGAGCTTCATATGAAGAGCAGGCTG
>NW_007116872.1:0-756 GCF_000164805.1 Carlito syrichta
TTCATCTCAGATATCAGCTCCTTCCTAGTTTCTTCTTGTGTCTCCTCAATTCTTTTTAGTCTCTCCATTATTGTTTTGATATCTACATTTGCATTTTGAGACCCTTCATTCTGGGGACTTTTCATTGTTTGTATTCCAAAGTCAATTTTCTCAGTGTCTGCTCTCCCAGGCGTCTGGGAGAGACCCATACTCTTCTTTTGGTTTTTCTTCATTTCTGTAGATTTTTCTCCCTTTACCCCTTTCCCTCCCCCTCTTCAATTCTGTTTTTGAGGGAAGGTGGGGTTGCTTTTATTTCTCTTCTGCAATGACCTGTTCTTCCTTATGAGGGTCTTCTGGTTTTGTTCACTTTTCCCTCTGCTTTACAGTCTGTCTATTCAGCAGTTTGCAGTCTTGGTCCGTTCAGAGAATCTCACCAGTTCACCTATGCCGTCGCCATCTTGCCCCGTCTCCGCTCTTCTGGATCTTCTCTTCTTTTCTTCCCCTTTTTTCTTTAAAATACTTCTGGAAGTGGAACTCTTTGTCAGTGAGTTATCAAGCAGCTGCAGGACATTTATTCACCAAATTCTTTTCTTGTTATGCAGTGTTTGAAGGTCTTCGCCCCATCTATAAGACATTTCACTTCAGGATGATTCCCCTGAGCCTGAGGACTGCCGCTCGCCGCCGTCGAGTTCGTTCGCCGCGATGGGCCGGGGGAGCTGGTGGGCCGCCCTGGCGGGCGTGCTGCCTTCCCAGCCGCCGCTGCTGCTGCTGCTGCTG
>NW_007116873.1:0-545 GCF_000164805.1 Carlito syrichta
GGTCATCTTGCTATGGGCTAAACACAAATCACGGTGTATTCGAGCATGAATCGGGAAAATGGAGTCCTTATTTACAGGCAACTACATGACCTTTCGGTAAGAAAGAATAAGGAATCTGGGTTACACGAGTTTTCAATCCAGAATTCTACAGAGCATTTTGGAAAGTTCTAAAAGAATCACAGTTTCGAAGCAGGATGTTTCTAATGAGAGTCCTAATATACAGGAAAATACACAGCCCCTTGCCAAGGAAGAAAGAGAATCGGGGTTATAGCAGTCCTCAGTCCTTAAACTCAACAGGCCATCTGCTGTGGGCTAAACAAGAATCAGGGTTTAGAAGCTAGAACATAGGTAATAGCGATCCTTATATGCAGAATCTATATGATCTCTTGCTAAGGAGAACTAAGAAAAACCTTTTACACGTTTCCTCCCTCACAGTATATACATGACATCCTGCAAATGCCAAACAAGAATCAGGGTTTCCAAACAGGATTCTGGGGAAGGGGAGTTCTCATATACAGTACATTACACGGCCTCTCGGTAAAGAA
>NW_007116874.1:0-647 GCF_000164805.1 Carlito syrichta
AACACTGAGTGCTCTATCACAGAGACAAAGAACTGAGTTTTACATGTTCTTACTCATAAGTGGACCTTAAACAATTATTGTAACACTATAAGAAAAGATCTGTTAGTAGTGAGAAATTGCCAGAGGTGGGGGGACAGGATTATCGGTAGTGAGATTCTGCTGGTGGGGGGGGCACACCCCATCAACAAGGGTACCTGCATAATGAACCTTTGTATACTTAACTCTGAATTGAACCTCATCTTTAAAAAGAAAAAGAATCCATATTGTTTATATTTCTCCAGTTCTCTATTTCATATCTAATAAAATTGAACTGTAACAATAGCTTTGAAATAAAGGGCTGTCCGGTACAGCATGATTTGAAAAGAAAAAAAAAGCAGAATTTATTGACAAGACAGAAATGCTACCACAATGGGAGGTGACCCGAGGAGTTGCCCATGTTAGTTTTCCATTGCTTCTCAAACAAGTCACCACAAATTCATAGCTTAGATGATATAAATTGATTACTATACAGTTCTGGAGGGCAGACGCCAACCATGGGCCTCATTGATGTGAGATCGGATTGTTGGCAGGGCTGATTTTTGTTCTGGAGAGTCTAGGAGAGCACCTGCATTCTTCCTTTCTCCAGTTTCTGGAGGCTGCCATTATTC
>NW_007116875.1:0-442 GCF_000164805.1 Carlito syrichta
AGAAAGAAAGAGACTGGACTCTGTCTAGTGCAGAAGCCGATTCTGTAGTAGGGATAGATATTGAAAGAAAGATGGAGGGATAGATATAAAGAGGAAGAAAGAGAAAGAAAGAAAGTGGACAACTGTTCAGTGAAATGAGCAGAAGCCGTTTATTGGGACCAACCATGAGTCTTTTATCCCAAATTTTCACATGTTAAATCACAAGACTTTCACGTGAACACAAGGCCAGGTGGATGAGGCGCATCCCCCCCACCCACCAGGCATTTTCCCAAGCATGAGGAAGGACAATCCCAAAATTATCTCACTGTTCCTTATGCTTGGTTTATGTTCCTCAAAGGCAATACAACAATTCTAACATCTAAAATCCTAATAATCAATAACTTCTAAAAACTTATGCATACCCAACACCTAATGACTGTCTTAAATCCTATACCTTTCTATT
>NW_007116876.1:0-742 GCF_000164805.1 Carlito syrichta
TAAACTGTGTTCATAGATGGACAGACAAAGAAAGTTTAGTGAGCAGTAAAGTATGGGAAAGAGGATGAAAGTTTATAGATTACTAGAATTCAGATATATAGCACTGCTACATGATAAAGGATTTTCTATAGCTGTAATGAATGTCTGGGTCTGGATGGCTCAGTAATTCAGCTGAGGATATAGATTTTATCATTAGAGATTTTTGGATAATATCTTGATTTAACATTCCTGCTGCTGATATATAAAATTAGCTGATGCTCCCAGCCAATTTCTTATAACCAGATACTACCTACATCTATCCTCCTTTTCTTCCCTCTGAAACAAGTCCCAGATCCTCAACTTACTGGAGAGCATTGTCATCAGAAATAAAGTGCTAAACCTTTTATTTTAACATTGATGTAGAGTGATGATGCCAGCATAAGCAAGGTGTCTCTTTCTGTACAATACAAAGTATTTATTCTCCTAGCATATTGATTGGTTGAATCAGAGTTGAACTCTTTGATTGTAAGTGAGGATAATGACAGTTTAGAAAGGAAAATATTATCCACTTAATTGTGTTGTTGTTGTTTTTTTTTTTTTTTTGCCTTTTGAGTCCTCCCTTTACTGGAGAGATTTATTCTACACAGATGGCAAAAATGTTACATGGTAGCCGACATGGTAACTGACAGAATTCTAGCAATGATTGTCTAGATAACTACAGTCCTCTTCAGAAACCCTAAACTTGTTCTATTATACTCTGTTC
>NW_007116877.1:0-615 GCF_000164805.1 Carlito syrichta
ACAAAAATCAAGTATGAATAATGCCATGCATCTTCTCAGATCACAGTGGGATAAGAATAGATATTGCTCCCAACAAGATCCCTCCAAAACACACAAAGTCATGAACACTAAACAACACACTGCTGAATGACTTCTGGGTCAATACAGAAATCAAGATAGAAATAAAAATTTCCTAGAAACAAATGAAAACAAAGACATCCTATCAGAATTTCTGGGATGACATGAAGATAGTGTCGAGAGGAAAATTCAGAACATTGCACATGCACATCAAAAAAAGAAAAATCACAAGAGCCTAATGTCACACCCAAGGGAGTTGGAAAGGCAAGATTATATAAATCGTAATTTCAGAAGAAAAATCCAGATTACTAAAATAAAGTCACAATTGCTGGATATAGAAAACAAAAATTTCATACAAAGGATCAACCCGGCAACAAACTGTTTTTTTTTTTTTTTTTTGAGTTGGAGTCTCACTCTGTCACCCAGACTGGAGTGCAGTGGCTGCTCCACGGCAGCGTCGACCTGCTGAGCTCCGGCGATCCTTCCGCCTCAGCCTTCCAAGTGACTGGAACTACAGCCGTGCACTACCATGCCCGGCTCATTTTTTGATTTATTGTA
>NW_007116878.1:0-801 GCF_000164805.1 Carlito syrichta
CTCTGGGTCACAATCAACCCCTGAGTAGTTGATCTGCCAGTCACAGAGATCGGGTCTGTTGCTCCATGGTGAGCAAGTCAGAGCACTTTCTTGCCCTGCCTTTAAGATGGTGGTGTAGTGCCTCTCTTGTCCTCTCCAGTAGGACTCTGCCTTTAAGCTCCCTCTGCAACCTCTGCTGCCAGGTACTAAAATGATGAGGCAGAGCCTGGGGTTGGTAGTCTCTCCCCACCACTTCTTCACAGGAAAACTTTTGTCCATTTAAAAAACGGCTCTCAGTTTCTGTGACCTGGGAAGAGCCAGGGACCAAGCAGAGAAGGTGCAGCACCAGCTTTTGCACCAGTGGGGCCCTGGCACGAGCCCCCACTTATTCAGTCTCTCCCAGTCTTTCTTCCCAGGAAGGGTTTTGTTGATTTTAAAAAAATAGTGTTCAGTTTCTGCATCCCAGAAATCACTAGGGTCTGAGCTGAGCAGGTGCAACATCCCCACTGCACCAGGAGAGCCCTGGCCACTAGCTCCCCAGTCCTGAGTCAGCCACTCATATGCCCACTCACTCACTAGCATGTACACAGAATTTTCCATACACTCACTCACATTGGGACTCATGTAGCAGTCGGCCACCATCTTCCCTGACTTGAGAATATAGGTTTTAATAGAGGAAAGAAGTGCCAGAATTTAGCCCTTTGGGGTTGTAATTTGAGAGATCAGGAGGATGGGAGTTAGCAAAGGAACCCAGAAAGCAGCAGCTAATAAAGTAAGTCGAAATAACTATATGCAAACATTCTAACTAGAAAAGGAGTACTG
>NW_007116879.1:0-792 GCF_000164805.1 Carlito syrichta
TTATTCTTACCAGTAGAAGAACCTAATGTGTAACTTTCCATTCAAGTGGTATTCAGGCCCTCTGGTCCAGGAGGTCATTTGAAAGGATCCAGAGCATCCCACCAGGATCAGAGGCCATTACTCCAACAGTTTGATATTTTAAGCACTTCTGAATTCCCCTGGGGATAAATCAGAAACAATAAAATTCAAAAGGGTAGACCGAAAACTAGGAAGCAAATGTTGAATAGTAGACAGGAGAAAAACTGCTGGGGTGGGGAGAGGGGACACAACATCAATAAGGGTACCTGATCTCAAACCATGCAAAGTGTGAACCAAAGGAAGACCCAAACTCCCTGCACAATGTCCATTTGTATACTAATCCTGAATTGTACCACACATCTTTAAAATAAAATTAAGCATTTTTTTAAAAAGCTTGAAGATACAGAGTAGCTTGAAGGCTTCATGAAATCATTGGGACACTGCATTGAATGCCCAGAGAGGATGACTTCAAAACTCAAGGGAAGAAGAAAGGAGACTCCCTGAGGGAGTGAAAGAGACTCAATCTCACAAAGTAACTCCTAGGAAAGAAAAATCACAGCACAAAAAAATCTCATTAGCCTCACCTGAGAATGGTGAGTGGCAGAGAAAACTATAAAGAGAAAAAAAATGAAATGTTTTGCAGAAGATCTGATACATGCGGAGCTTGTGTCTTGCTTGTGATTTGGAGGCCCACCCAATTAATGCCAGGAAGCTCTGCTACACAAGCAGCAGTGACACACCTACACCAGGTCAAGGTCTGCCAGGGCCCTAATG
>NW_007116880.1:0-690 GCF_000164805.1 Carlito syrichta
CCTTCCGAGGAGCTGGCATTACAGGCATGTGCTACCACGCCCGGCTGATTTTTTGATGTATTGTAGAGATGAGGACTCCCCAAGTTGCCCAGGTGGGTCGCGAACCCGCGGGCTTAGGTTATCCACTCCCCGCAGCCTCCTAAATCGCAGGATTACAGGCTGAGCCACGGAGCCTGGCTTTCTTCTGTTATTGTTTGGAGATGGAGTCTCACTCTCTCGCCCACACTGGAGTGCAGTGGCCGCTCCCGGCCACCGCAGCCTCGACCCGCTGGGCTCCGGCGATGCTTCAACTTCAGCCTTCTAAGTAGCTGTATATACAGGCGCGTGCTACCACGCCCGGCTAATTTTTTGATGTACTGTAGAGATGATTCTTGACCATATCTCTTTTCTAATGTTATATTTGTGTGCGATCTACAAACTCCAATTTCGTATCACTTTGGAGATTTGTTATCAGAAGCTACATGCTTCCTTAACTGCCTCCTGCTTCCCGTTCTGGTCATGGCCCTTCCTCGGAACTTGCTCCATGACACCTTGGTGACTGACTGTCAGTCTGGTATGGCTCCAGGTCCCCTCTTTCCTGGGCACTGCTCTCAAGAGCAGCCTTCACTGGATCAGCTTAGCTCCTAGACCTCACACCTTCTTCTGTGTAATGGTGTCAAAGAGCTCCATGGAGCTCATGCTGGCACAAGA
>NW_007116881.1:0-754 GCF_000164805.1 Carlito syrichta
AACAGTCCCACCAAATGGTTCCAGTTCTCTGAATAGCAAGATGAGGAAGGTTTCCACAGGAGCAAGGAGGATTTGTTAAGGCTACTAAACATTACAAAAGAAGGTTGGAGATGCGTTCCTGGTGCCAATACCAAGCAAAAAGGCAAGGAATAAAATCACCATCAACAACAAGGAATCCTGATGAAAGAGATGCTGAAATGGTAACCCTTAAGTCTATCCACATCCTCCTAGCCAAGTCATAGCCCACTGCATAAGACAGTGGGTTTGTGACTTCTACATTTGAGCCTCTCTCTTCCACACAAAAAGACACATTTTATAAGCTCCTTCAATGTAGTGTTGTAGAGCACTAATCTGCTAAACTATGTTTGTTCACTGTTGAATTCACTTTTAAATTGTTCACTTTTGAGTACATAATTTTACAAAAAGGGAAAAGGGTTTTAAATACATGAGAGGAAGAAGACTGGTCAGAAAGAAGACGAAGCATATATCTAGGATGTTTTGATTTTCCTTAACTTAGATTCCCCCCATTTCCACATTTGTACAGGGTAGATTGAAACAACTGTTGTTACCTGGCACAGAGTACAACAATTTATATATATATTACTGCATTTTGTTTCATCTGAATATAATTTATCCTTTCCAAATTTGAATTTCAAATTTTGGTTTTCCAAGACTTTGGTTGTCCACCATTTAAGTCAATGAAACCTTCATCATTAGTAACTAACAGAGTTCTGCAATACATTATTAAGACCAT
>NW_007116882.1:0-639 GCF_000164805.1 Carlito syrichta
CCCACCCCCCATAGATTTGAGAGTCAAGTCCTCCCTTTCCCCATGGTGGCCCCTGGGAGGAGGGCCAGTGGAGTGGTGGCTCCCAGGTGGAAACACACCCCTGCACCAGGGGCTCTCCCTGGGAGGGATTGGTGGGTGACTCTGGCTGAATCTAGGTTTTCAGAAGGGAGTGTGCCTTGTTGGTGGGCCCAGAGAAAGGTGTGTAGGCCAGGCATGGGCACTCACACACTTATCCTGGCACTCTGGGAGGCTGAGGCAAGTGAAAGGCATGAGACCTGGGTTTGAGACCAGCACGGGCAGTTTGTCAAGAACTCGTCTCTACAAGAAGACAAAAAAATGAGCCAAGCATGGTGCACGCCTGTTGTTCTGGCCACACGGGAGGCTGTGGGGGAAGAATCGCCAGTCCTTCTTTGTTGGAGGTCGTGGTGGCAGAGAGCAGGCCCTTATACTCTGATCTTGGAGACAGAGTGGGACTCCATCTGAGAAAAATAATACCCTCCACCACCACCACCACAACCACAGGGCGGACTCAGGTCCTCAGTCTGGCATCCCGGCCCTCTGGAGACCCAAGTGATTGGACGACCTGAGCCTACAGGTTCGACATCAGCCCAGGACAAGGAGTGAGACCTTGTCTCAGCC
>NW_007116883.1:0-766 GCF_000164805.1 Carlito syrichta
CTCGGGACCTAGGGGATTGTTTGTTACTGCTCCTTCTCCAGGAATTAGGCCCCCTTTCGGCCCTTTTTCTATCTCACAGTTTATAGGTCAGAAACACCTTTCCTGGCTACCTTTTTCCAGCTACCAAGCACACACGTATGGGACGTGATCATTCAGGTGTATTTGCCACCACAAGGAATTTGGATAAATCTGTGGATTATTTACTTTGTGTTTCACTCCCAGGGAACAGGAACAAAACCTGCTGTACTCAATAATGCTTCCTCAGCACCTGGTCCAACCCAGCCCAAGTTTGATGAACAAATAAATGAACAACCACAGGTGACTAGGCCATGGATGGACACATGAATGACACAACTGGGGTGAGACAGATCTCTCCAGAAAATGCAAATCTGGTGATGCTTGAACTACAACGTGGTGGGAAGGAGAAACCAAAGCATGAACAGGAGTCTGGGAAGAAAGTAGGGAAGGAGGTGGAGGAACAGGAGAAGGGAGGA
This sequence comes from Carlito syrichta, assembly GCF_000164805.1. Classification (NCBI taxonomy): domain Eukaryota; kingdom Metazoa; phylum Chordata; class Mammalia; order Primates; family Tarsiidae; genus Carlito; species Carlito syrichta. The sequence goes on from NW_007116883.1 coordinate 495, forward strand.
ACAGACCAGGGCTGGAGAAAGAAGAGACAAAACAAAATGGGCAGAGATGAAAGAGAAAGGGAGAGACTTCTACATCCAGTCAAGATGGAGTACTAGGCACTGGATTTAGCTTCCCCCTAAAACCACCAAGAAAAAATACTCAAAATATGTAATAGAACACTGATTTTCAATGGCAGGATGGTGATGCATGAGAGACAGGAAACTAACAAGGTGGCCCTGTGATTATTCTCAGTGTACTGTCTTAACACGGTTTCCAGGCCATGGTACAAGAA
>NW_007116884.1:0-487 GCF_000164805.1 Carlito syrichta
TGTCCATGCGTTAAAATCTACTCAACTGGATTGAGAGACAGCAGCCTCATAAAAATGTCCTACTGAGTAGAGTCACCAAGGTTAGCAGACTTTACAAGCTCAGCAGAACATCTCTGGGAAGTTCTGAAGATCTTCAGAGTCTACCAGCAGATTCCAAGAGTATTCTTAGAGAAAACTTCAGGTTTTGAAATGAGTCAAAGAAGAACTGACCCTGCCACCAGGCCACATAGAAATATCCCATGACTCAGGAGCCCTTGATCTGTCCTTTTCTGTTCTCATTCCTCACTCAAATGTCACCAGAGCTATCTCCAGAGCTGCTACTCCATTTTGTCCTTGCTGCAGCCCAGCAGTTTCATCCCCACATTTGCAGTGTGAGAAGATACACAGAGGGACTTCAGGCCACCTGACCTCACCATTTTATGCCAACTTTGCATGCGTGCTTGTGAAAAGTAGAAACAGTGTGTGGGGAAGGGAAGAGGAAGAGGAT
>NW_007116885.1:0-699 GCF_000164805.1 Carlito syrichta
TTTGCCGAGTGCCTGCTGTGTGCCAGACATTGTATCCTGGGCCAAGTCCTTTTAAAGGGACTCAGGGAGGGCATTTACTCTTTTGGCTGCTAGTATATGATTTCCTTTTATCATCATGCCGATCAGTGAATGCTGGTGTGTGAATGACTAAGTGGAAAAGGGAGAGTCATGCTGTCTTGTCCCCTACTGAGTTGGTAGCAGATTCAGGACAGGGTTTTGAGTCTTCTACTCCCTAGTACACTATTAGCCCTAAACTCCAAGAAGTTGATAGGTTTTGTCATTCTTTTTCACAAGGGAAACATTTTTTTCCCACAGCATAAGAAGAAAGCTAACTGGAATTAACTTATACTTTATTTAAAAATCAGTGCATGCCTAGAGACCAAATAATAGAATTGTCAAACCATTAGAAATTTTCTAAATCAGAATTAAAACAAATACCAAGGAAAAATAAATATGTCCTTCTGAACTATGTGTAATTGGGTTCAGAGAAAACTTCCTAATTTTATTTGCTTTCATTTTTATGCTACTTCACAATCACCCCAAGTTGCTAGGTAACAAAATTATTATGGAACTGGCTCAGAATTTGCTGTATAGTAATCAGTCTTCATGACTGAAAACACAGAGCGAATGTCAATGAGGGAGAAAGGTGTTATTCTCCTGACTCTAGATCAAGCACATGAAAATTTGCTTCTGTCCACA
>NW_007116886.1:0-788 GCF_000164805.1 Carlito syrichta
TCGCCTCAGCCTTCCAAGTAGCTGGAATTACAGTCGCGCGCTGCCATGCCGGCTAATTTTTTGATTTATTGTAGAGATGAGGTCTCGCCAAGTTGCCCAGGAGGGTCTCGAACCCGCGGACTCAGGTAATCCTCTCACCTCAGCCTCCCAAAGTGCCGGGATTACAGGTTGAGCCACCGAGTCCGGCTTAACCCCCACTTTTTTCTCCGACATAGAGTGAACATTTACAGGAGGGGCCTGGCTCATTTTGCTCCCTACTTGCAGAAGCTTCGCGACAGGTCTGCAATCCTTTGACATGACCTTCATTGAAATACGGACTCTGCGTCTCCTCTCCTTGGTGCTGGACTCACCTAGTGACTTATTCACCAGCTGAATATAACTGAAACAACGCTCTGTCGCTTCCATAGCTGGGTCATACAGATGGATGGCTCCACCGGGTTCTTTTGGGAAATTCAGATTTGAAATCCCGAGCCATGTGTGAGAAGTCTAAGGCCCTCATGTTTTGAGGAAGCACAAGCCACATGGAAAGACCACCTGAAGGTGGCCCCGGCTGAGGTCCCAACCAAGCACCTGGGAGTGAGGATGCTCCTAGATCTGTAGTCCAGCAGCATACCCAAATACTCACATGTTCCCACTCAGCACTTAAACGTGGCTGGTGTGACCGAAAAGCACAAATGGCAATTTTATATCATTTTACTTAATGTCAATTTACATAGGGCCTAAGCCAGTGGCTGGGGTATTGGGTCACACAGCTCTAAAAGAATTCTTGACTGAGCCATTGGGTCTTG
>NW_007116887.1:0-718 GCF_000164805.1 Carlito syrichta
CTAGTTAATTCAACTCATTGACAGTTGGCTATACAGGTTGTTAGTTAGTTAAAAAACTAGTTAAGTCAGATGACTAGCCATCTGGCTAGATAGTTATTTCAGCTAGTTAAGTCAGCTGGCTATCTAGAAAGCTTGCTATATTAGTCAGCTAATTATGGCAGGTAGGTAGCTAGTTAAGTCAGCTAGTTAAGTCAGCTGGTCAGCTAGATAGCTAGCTAGATAGCTAGCTAGATAAGCCAGCTAGATTAGCCAGCTGGCTAACTAGGTAGCTAGCAGCTTAAGTCAGCTAGTTAACTCAGCGAGTTAAGTCAGCTGGATAGCCAGCTGCCTAGCTTGGTCATTACCTAGTTAAGTCAGCTGGCTAGGCAGTTAGATAGCTAGTTAAGTAACCTAGATAAGTCAGCTCACTAGCCTCCTGGTTACGTAAGTACCTAGGTAGATAAGTCAGCTGGCAAGCCAGCAGGATACATTGCTAGCTAGCTAGTGAATTCAGCTGGCTATCCAGCTGACTATCTAGGTACCTAGGCAGTTGAGTCAGCCTGCTAGCCAGCAGGCTAGCTAGTTAAGTATCCTAGTTAAGTCAGCTGACTATACATCTGGCTAGCTAGGTTGCTAGATAGTTAAGTCAGCTGTCTAGCTCGCTGGTTGGCTTGTTAAATCACTAGTTATGTCAGCTGGCTAGCAGCTGGCTAACTACCTCGCTAATTTAGTCAGCTGG
>NW_007116888.1:0-672 GCF_000164805.1 Carlito syrichta
CCTGCCTGCCTGACGCTCTTACTACCTGGTAAAAGGGAAGTACGAAGTAGCATTGTCTCCTCGGGAACACCGTGTAGCTTGTGGCTTTTAAGATCACACCAGCCTCAGTAAAATTCTGACATTTTGGAACACTACAAATATGGGTGTACCTGGTCTGACCTCGTGCCACTCAGGATATAGAATGTAGAAGTAATTATTTTTAGAGTGGTCATCTCACTCTGTCGTTCAGATTGAGTGCGGTGGCACAATCTCAACTCACCACCACCTCTACCTCATGGGCTAAGGTGACCCTTCCGCCTCAGCACCTCAGCCTCCCAAGTATCTGGGACTACAGGCATGTACCACCCCATGCCTGAATATTTATTTATTTTATTTTTTGTAAAGACAAGGTTTTGCTATCGAAAGGGTGTAAGTCGAAGTCAATATAGCCAAAAAACTTGAATCCTTCCTAGGAAAAGGAGCAAAGCATTGCAGGAGGGTGTTGCAGCCAGAACCCGGATGCAGTATTACAAAGGCTACTCACACCGGGTGCAGTGGCTTACACCTGTAATTACTCCCAGTACTTTGGGAGGTGGAGGGGAGAGGATTGCGTGATTCCATTGGTTCGAGACCAGCCTTGGTAACTCAGCGAGACCTCGTCACTACTGTAAGTTTTTTTAAAAATTAGCTGGG
>NW_007116889.1:0-830 GCF_000164805.1 Carlito syrichta
TCATTTGTATACCTAACCTGACTTGTACCCCATATCTTTAAAATAAAAAAATTAAAAAAAACAAAAACAAAAAAAATTGGGAACATTAAAAAAAAGGTCTCTTTGTGATGTCCTTATTCTCTCCAGTAACATAGAGAGGTGTTGGGAGCCAACATATGTAACCACACAGCTGAGGCCTATGAAGGCCTATTCAGAAGGTCGCCTTGGAGACAAGGATATAACATCAAGTGTGTACATATGAATAGTAACCAGTGTATTATAAGACAACATAATTTTCAATATTAGGAAGTGACAGTCTAAAATAAAATCTTATTATATCCTATGAAAAATGCACAGCAGAATTATTTTATATCTCTTTTTCTTTCTAAACTGTTTTTCTTCTTAAGATTTTTAGCTGTTATTTCCTGGTAAACTGATTGATTAGCTTTTGTTCCAGTATGTAGTTTCATTTGGGGTTATGATTAGACGTTATAACGGTGATAATAGTTGTATTATGTTGCTTTTGGTCAAGCAGAACATTCTCGGTTTTTGTACGTGCAGTAACTTTCAGCTTGCTTCAGTCCCCGGCTGTCGTTATGGCAACTGTGCAGTTCATTGTTTTAAGTGGCATGGCAGGTTTTGAGACGTAGGTAGTTTCCATGTAATAGGCAATCAGATTTAGGTTTTAGGTTAAAATGTCATTGAATTAAGTTTTATAGAACATAGAGTACGTTCATAATTTTTATACTTATTAGTATTAATGATAAGGTTTGTAATAGATTATAGTACGATAATAGTTGTATTAGAATTTAGACATGATATTATAGATAAGTAATTAATAAAGTATAAAA
>NW_007116890.1:0-748 GCF_000164805.1 Carlito syrichta
AATCCTTAATATTTTTTCAGTGAAACGTAGCATCTCTTGAAAATAGTGCTTTTATACCAAACCCTCCTTGTCTTTCACAGTATTCTTGGTCTCCTCTAGTTAACATTTTGCTACATTCTTTTGGTGATCCTCCAAGACACTTGTCCATCCCCCTTACTCAAGACTGACTGAACTGCCAGTTGGATGGGAAAAATGAACGCTGCTGGAATGTTTGAAAGAAAATGTGTTCAAAAGAAAGTTTGTGATTTAAAGTTTGAGTTGAAAGCAAGAGTTTGAAACAATTTAAAGGAGCTCACATCTGTCATTCCAGTGTCTTGGAGCCTGAGGTGGAAGGATTGTTTGAGGTCAGGAGTTTGAGACCAGCTTGGGCAACATAGTGAGTCCTTGTCTCTAAAAATATATTTTTTTAATTTTTTGAAGAAATTATTTAAAAGAATATGTGGATTCCACAATATCTCAATTTTTAAATAGCATATACTCAGAAAGGTCCCCCCAATGCCCTGTCTAAAGCACCTCCTCACCCCCAGAATTTCCTTCTGTCTCACCATCCTCTTAGCCATTGACATGTCTACAGGTGTCTTGTTTATTATTTAGTGTCTTTTCCTCCAACGTGATGCACGCCTTGTGAGAGCAAGGTCCGGGTCTGACTTGTTCACTCCTGCAAGCCCAGTGCCTAGAACCATGCCTGGCATTAAGAAGGTACTCAAAAAATAATTTAAGTGAATGGGTTCATCCCCAGGCATCACTG
>NW_007116891.1:0-835 GCF_000164805.1 Carlito syrichta
CCTTTTCCAGCTTCTTTAGGTGGCTTGTTAGGTTGTCAATTTCTGTTCCTTCCATTTTCCTCATGTGTGTTTGTAGGGATATAAATTCCCCTCTTATTACAGCTTTTAAGGCATCCCAGAGATTTTGGTAAGATGTTTCTTTATTTTCATTTGTTTCCATGTATCTTTTGATCTCTATTTTGATGTCATCATTGACCCAGGAGTTATTTAGCATCATGCTGTTTAGTGTCCATGTCTTTGTGGGTTTTGGAGGGACTTTGTTGGTGTCAATGTTTATTTTTATTCCACTGTGGTCCGAAAAGGTGCATGGCAGAATTTCAGTCCTTTTAACTTTGCTTATACTTGATTTGTGTCCAATTATGTGGTCGATCTTAGAATATGTTCCATGTGGTGATGAGTAGAATGTGTATTCTGTGGTCTTTGGATGGAGTGTTCTATAGGTATCAATTAAGTCCATTTGGTCCAGAGTCTCATTGAGGTTCCGGATCTCCTTGCTGATTTTTTGTCCTGATGATCTGTCTAAGGTTGTGAGTGGTGTATTAAAGTCCCCAGTTATTATGGTGTTAGAATCAATGTCTTTCTTTAGTTTTCCTAGAAGTTGCTTTATGAATGTTGGTGCGCCTATGTTGGGTGCATATATGTTTAGGATAGATATTTCTTGTTGATGGAGTGAACCTTTTATCATTATGTAGTGGCCCTCTGTATCTTTTTTAATTTTTGATAGCTTAAATGGTATTTTGTCTGAATTAAGATCGCGACTCCTCCTTTCTTTTGTGTTCCATTCGCCTGAAAATTTGTTTCCCATCCTCTTACTTTGAGTCTGTGTATGTCCTTT
>NW_007116892.1:0-746 GCF_000164805.1 Carlito syrichta
ACTGAAATGTTTGTACTGCCTAAAGCAATCTGAAGGTTCAATGCAATTTCTATCAACCCACGAGTTCCACTTTTTACAGAATTAGAAAAAACAATTCTGAAATTTACATTAAAGCAAAAAAGAGCCCAAATAACCAAAGACTTTATAATAAAAAGATTTTTAGGGAAGGAGAACCACTATCTTAGAATTAACTCCCTATTATCAAAAGTCAGACATTTCCTGGCTTTTAATGATGTTGGCTCTTTCTGCAAAAGTGTTATTTTTGAAACCTGCGCTCACATGTTAATTGCTACACATTTCACAATCGCACAGATGTAGAATCACCTAAATGTCCAGAAGCCGATCGACGGATAGTACAGATGTGTTATATAGATGTTGTGGAATACTATTCAGCTATCAAAAAGAATAAAGCAATGTCACTGGCAACAACTCGGATGAACTTGGAGCCCATCATCCCAAGTGAACTAACTCGGGAACGGAAAAACAAACATCACATGCTCTCACTTATACATGGGAGCTAAATGAAGAATCCTCTCAAGTGGTGAAACTAGGTTCCAAAAAAAAAAAAATCCCCAAGACACAGAAAATGTTATAAGGAACGCTGGAGACTCAGAAAGGGAGAACAGAAAGGGTAGAGGGATAAAAAATTACCTGTTGGGTACCATGGGCACACGTGTAGTTGGTAGGTACGACTGAAGCACAGAACACAGACTATTTACACCTCTTAAATTCATGGAAATAAAGGC
>NW_007116893.1:0-733 GCF_000164805.1 Carlito syrichta
TCCAGATGTCAGGCACGACCGAGGGCCTCGCACGAGGCTGATTTATCACATTTGCAACGTTCAGGGATGGGGAGTCAGAAGACCCCATGACCACCTCAGCTCTGTGTCTGAGTCTCTGAGGGACCATGGTAAGAGTATTGACATAGGGGGCGGTGGGCTCCATTGCCAGGTACCAGACTAGGTGACTCGTGAATGTTAACTTAAATAATTTGACAAATCACTGATTGTCTCCAATTCCTCAGTGGAAAATAGATGAACTAATTTGTCTAATCTGTAAAGTCACCTCCAATTCTGACATTTTGGTATTCTGTGATTCTACAATCACGGACTCTAGTCCCAGAGATCTGTGATGCCTTCGCATGGCCTCCAGTAGCGGCACTTGGTCCTTAGCGCTAATGTCCATTAGTCGCTGCTTCCTGGCCCACCATATTTCCTACGTGCTATCTCCCATGAGATCGCACACTCTCCAGGGTAACTTTGTCTTCATCTCTGGGGTCTTCCTCCCAACTCTGTGCCTCGGTGCAACAGCCCTGAAAATGAGTTGCGGGCTCTCAGCAGGCACTAGGCAACTCTTTGCTCGGTCTAGGGTTCTAGGGGGCTGCGGAGTCCTGTGCCTGGGGCTCAAGGCCCTTCCTTCTGTTTCCAGCCCGGTTGCTCATTCTCGACACCACTCACAGTCAGGTCTTCTGGCCACAAACAGATAAAAGCCTACCAGTGAAGACCTTGTAACACA
>NW_007116894.1:0-552 GCF_000164805.1 Carlito syrichta
CGGTTAGTGCTAGAATAGTATACTTTCTCCATTCATTTATTTTTAATCTCTATGTGTATTCATATTTAAAACATTTTCCTTGTAGACAACATAAAGGTGGGTCTTGTTTTTTCACTCACTCTGATAACTATTTTAAATGGTACACTTAGATGATTGATATTTAATTTGATGAATGATATTGTTGGATTAATATCTAATGTATTTATCATTTTCTATTTGTTGTTCTTATTCTTTGTTTCTACTTTTTGTCTTCCAGTTTGTCTTTGCTTTTCCTGGTTTTGGCTGACCATTTTATATTTCATTTCCTTTCATTTTTTAACATATTATTTATGTTTTCAAACTTTTTTAGTGGTTGCTCTAAAGTTTGTAATACATCTTTACAATTAATTCAACTCTACTGTTTTCCGTCCCTCCCTCCCTTCCTCCTTTCTTTTTCTTTCTCTCTTTCTCCCTTTCTTTCTTCCTCCCTCCCTCCCCTTCCTCCCTCTCTCACTCTTTCTTTCTCTCAAACTGTCTCCCAAGCTGAAGTGCAGCGATACAATCATGACACCA
>NW_007116895.1:0-717 GCF_000164805.1 Carlito syrichta
TGTACATTATTCGTTTTTCATCATTTTCTGACAACACTCAAATATGTTTTCAAACTTGTGGATGAACATTTGTATACTTTTGAGTACTTAGCTATGCAGCTATGATGACATAAGTATTATAGTCCATGTGTTTTCATTACATGCAGGATGATTTCTATCAAATGTATTCCTGAGGTTGCAGTTTCTATACTGTAGGCTGGTAGTACATGAAAAGCTAACATCAAAGTGTTTTGCAAATGTAAGGTGTAACTTATACTTCTAACAGTATAAAGATACGCAATGCCTCTTTCTTCATGATTTTTCCAACATGATACATTTTTCATTTTTTAAGGGTTTTTTTTATTTTGGGGTTTGACTCTGTCGCACAGAGTAGATGGTCACAGACAGTGGAACCTCAAACTGCTGGGCTCAGGCGACTCTTCCACTTCAGCCTTCCAAGTAGCTGGAACTACAGGCTCATGCCACCAAACCCGGCTAATTGTTTGGTTTATTGTTGAGCTCAGGAAGAAAAAAACTGAAGGTGGATCACAGGGATCAGAGTTTGACATCAAAAGAAAGACTAAAGAATGCTAAGAGTGGAGGAAGTTATCAGAAATTTGTTATGCCTTCTTATGGCACTTTTTTTACCAAGTTGATGGGCGGGAGACAGACAGGACAGTTAGCTTCGTCTTGAGCAACAGCACCATCATGAGGAAATAGTTTCATGAGAAGTCAGAA
>NW_007116896.1:0-441 GCF_000164805.1 Carlito syrichta
CCTCTAAGCTCAAGGCTGGGGCCTCCTTCCCAAATGATCTCTGTCTATTCACAATGATCCCAACTCCATACACAAATGGATGATCTTCTTTTCTTTGTTTTTATATTTTTCGAATCTGAGTCTCACTCTGTCATCATGGCTGAAGGGTGGTGGCTCATTCCTGGCCAACGCAACCTTGGCACACTGGGCTCCAGTGAGCCTTCCCCCTCAGGCCTTGGGAGAATCCAGAACAACAGACGTGCACCAACACACGAAGTTCATTTGGGACAGAGGGCAGAGGCGATGTGTCAACGAGGTGCCCAGGCACGTCTTGGACCTGTGGACTTGGGCCCTCCACTGTCTCTGGCCTCCCAAAGTGCTGGGATGACGAGGTTGAGCCCCCGAGTCCATCCTCATCCTTCATCTAAAATGAACCAGAAGGCTGGGTGCAGCGGCCTACAG
>NW_007116897.1:0-870 GCF_000164805.1 Carlito syrichta
CACCTACTTTGTTTAGGTGAATTATTATATGTCTGGGAGTTGGTCTTCTCATTTGTTGTCTTGCAGGGGTTCTCTGAATCTCTTGTGTTTGAATTTTTTCATCCTTGATGAGATAAGGGAAGTTTTCTTGAATGATTTCATGAAATGTTTGTTCCAGCGTGGCCTCTGTTTCTCTCACTGCCTCAGGAAGGCCAATTACTCTTAGGTTCGGTCTCTTGAAGTGATCATTCATCTCTTGAAGATTTTGTTCTGTCTTTTCTAGCTTCTTTTCTATGCTTTCGACAGTTTGGTTTAGTTCTGTGTTTTGGCCTTTGAGCTCTGAGTTTCTTTCTTCTGCTTGGCTAATTCTGCTTTCCATGCTTATTAGTTTGTTATTTATTTCCATCACTGTATTTTTTACTGCTGTTATTGCTGCCATCAGTTCCTTCTATTTTCCTCTTGTCTCTCCTCAATTTTGTTTGAATTTTTAAAATTGATTTTTGTCACACAGATCTGCAAAATGAATCTTAGTCATCAGATTCTGTTCAGTTTCTGTCATTAAACACAGTTCTCACAGAACACAATGGACTCGTTATTTCCTATTACCTCATGCTGAGGTCATTTTGCAAACACATGCGTACTGAAGTTCAGTAATACCACTTCTTCCCAGTCCCCGCTGGCTTATTTTTTTCTTTTGCTTTTAATAGTCAAAGATTTTATGAGAAAATATTGAAACAGTCCTGTCCTGTATTAAAATCTTTGCCTTAATAAGGTACTAACAGTGGTTATATCTTCTAATGATGCTAATTGCTTATTCAGAGCAAATTTGGGTATGGATTTTGGCAGGGTTAGTCCTCAAACCTACTACTGCTGATACCAGCAGTTTAAAAA
>NW_007116898.1:0-686 GCF_000164805.1 Carlito syrichta
GGAGGTAAATAGAGACCTGGATCTTAGTTCTCATTTCTTTTTTAATGGACACAGGTTTGTTTTCCTTAACTTGGATGATATCAATTGGTTGCCTAGCAAATGGTTCTCCGGTCATATTTTTTCCTAAAGAAATCATATAATTTAAACAATAGAAAACTTAATTTGCTTCTATATTCATGTTGTCACAAGAAGCAGGCTTATTATTATGCTGAAGCCACTGGTAGTAGTGGGGGCTTTTGAATTCAGTAGTCATTTTCACCTCTCTCTCTCTCTCTCTCTCTTTCTCCCTCTCTCTCCCTCTCTCTCTCTCTATTAGGCCCAGAACCAATGCAATATTTAACATCTCTCAAGTACCTTCTTGCCACTACTTTCTTATTTTCACAACATGGAATAGTTGTTTCATGCAAAAAGAGAGAAGGAAATCTTTGACAGTGAATTGTCATGGCATGTCTTGTGCCATAGACTGAGTTGAGTATTAACTGCAATCTGCTGATTTTGGAAGAGATGAGGGTATTTCCTGTGGGAGGCTGCAAGACTAACTAGCAGTGGAATGAAGCTCCCAAAATGAGCACTTCGTGTATAGATGGTCCTTACCGTTATTTTCATTCTTGTTATTTCAAAAACAGAGTCAAAGAAAAGCAAAACTAAATAGCCAATAAAACCAATCTTAAAATATCCAACAAATG
>NW_007116899.1:0-561 GCF_000164805.1 Carlito syrichta
AGTTATTTTTCAAGATTATTTCTGCTAGTCTAGACGTGTGTCTTTTACACATTTTAGGTCTCCCACGGTTTGTGTTTACGTCACGTTCCGCTCGCGTAATTCTCGTGCCTCTGGCAAAGATTCACCTATTTCTACAGATGCCCTTGCGACATCCACCGCTCGGTGTCTGCCCCGACTGAACCTGACGAGCAGACGCTCTCTCCCCCCGTTTGTAGTCACTGGGCTGGGCCCTTGATCGGAGAGACCGTGAGAACAGGCAAGGCGTAGATGGCGGGGCAAGTTGAGGTCGGGTGTCGGAACGCTACCGCCCGCGGGACCCGTCCGGCTCCCGTCCTGTTTCTGCAAATAAGAGTTTAATAGGCACGGTTACTGTCATCCACGCGTGCGTTACCCGTGGCTGCTCTCGCACCACGAGGACAGAGCTGTACATTTCCGACAGCGACTCTGTGGCTTCAGCGGTCTACGCTATGTACCGTTTGTCCCCGAGCGGAAAAATTTTGCTGACCGCCGACGTACAGGTAGGGTTGGCAAAATGTGAGGGATATTTACGTATTGTTTTAA
>NW_007116900.1:0-741 GCF_000164805.1 Carlito syrichta
TTCCTATATTTAGAGAACTGTAAGGACATCCCTAAATTACTCCTAGACTTAATATGAGACCTCGGTGAACTCCCAGGATACAAAATCGATGTCCAAAAATTAATAGCATGTCTATATGCCAACAGCGTTCGAGCTCGGATCCAAATCGAGAACACAATCCCAGCTGGGCTCGGTGGTTCAGCCTGTAATCCCACGCTTTGGGAGGTGTAGGTGAGTGGATTACCCGAGCCCGCGGGTTCGAGACCTGCCTGGGCAACTCGGGGAGATCTCATCTCTACAATACATCGAAGACTTAGCCGGGCGTGGTAGTGCGTGCTCGTAGTTCCAGCTACTTGGAAGGCTGAGGCCGAAGGCTCGCCAGAGCCCAGCAGGTCGAGGTTGCGGTGGCGGGGAGCGTGCCTCTGCACTCCAGTCTGGGCGACTGAGTGATGCTCCAACTGAATCCAAAAAAGAACACGCTCCCTTTTACAACAAAGACGCACACACACACAACCTGAAATAATTTTATATAAGGAGATGATGCATGTCTACAGAGAGAAATGCAAAATGTTGTTGAAAAAAATGAAAGAGATACAGACAAATTGAAGACCTCCCAAGTTCATGAATCGGAAGAATCGACATCACCGAAATGTTTGTACTGCCTAAAGCGATCTGAAGATTCAATGCAATTTCTATCAACCCACGAGTTCCACTTTTTACAGAGTTAGAAAAAACAGTCTGAAATTTACCTTAAAGCAAAAA
>NW_007116901.1:0-779 GCF_000164805.1 Carlito syrichta
GTTTTTATCAGAAGGGGTGCTGGATTTTATCAAAAGCTTTTTCTGCATCTAATGATATAATCATGTGGTTTTTGTTTTGACATCTGTTGATGTATTTAATTACATTTATGGTTTTACGAATGTTGAACCAGCCTTGCATCCCAGGAATGAAGCCTACTTGGTCATGATGGATGATTTTTGAGATGTATTGTTGAATCTGGTTTGCTAGGATCTTGTTGAGAATTTTAGCATCTATGGTCATCAAAGGTATTAGCCTGTAGTTCTCTTTCTTTGTTGGATCTTTACCTGGCTTGGGTATCAATGTGATGTTGGCTTCGTAAAATGATTTGAGGAAAGTTCCATCTTTTTCAATCACCTGGAATACCTTCAGTAGGATTGGTATCAGCTCCTCCTTAAATGTCTTGTAGAATTCTGCTGGAAAGCCATCTGGACCAGGGCTTTTTTTTTGTAGGTAGTTTTCTTATTATGTAGTCAATTTCCTTGATTGTTATTGGTCTATTTAGGGTCTCAATTTCTTCTTGTTCCAATCTAGGTAGGTTGTATGATATCAGAAAGTCCTCCATTTCCTTAAGGTTTTCATGTTTGTTTCCATACAAGTGTACGTAGTAGTCTCTAATGATCTTTTGTATTTCTTCAGGGTCAGATGTGACTTCATCTTTTGTGTTTCTGATTGTGCTTATTTGGGTTTTTTCTCGTTTTTCTTGTCAGTCTAGCTAGGGGACAATTGATCTTGTTATCCTTTCAAAAAACAGCTTTTTGTTTCATTGATTTTTTTGGAT
>NW_007116901.1:1518-2070 GCF_000164805.1 Carlito syrichta
CTGGATTCTTCTGCTGAAATTAGGGTTTTTGTGGTCTTGCTTTTCCAGCTTCCTTAGGGGGCTTGTTAGGCTGCCAATTTGTGTTCCTTCCATTTTCTTCATGTGTGTTTGTGGGGATATAAATTCCTCTCTTATTACAACTTTCAAGGATCCCAGAGATTTTGGGAAGATGTTTCTTCATTTTCATTTGTTTCCAGGTATCTTTTGATCTCTGTTTTGATTTAATCATTGACCCAGCAGTTGTTTAGTATCATGCTGTTTAGTGTCCACGTCTTTGTGGGTTTTGGGGGGACCTTGTTGGTGTCAATGTTTATTTTTATTCCGCTGCGATCCAAGAAGGTGCATGGTAGAATTTCAGTTCTTTTAAATTTGCTTATGCTTGATTTATGTTCAATTATGTGGTCGATCTTAGAATATGTTCCATGTGGTGATGAGTAGAATGTGTATTCTGTGGTCTTTGGATGAAGTGTTCTGTAGGTATCAATTAAGTCCATTTGGTCCAGAGTCTCATTGAGGTTCCGGATCTCCTTGCTGATTTTTTGTCCTGATGAT